>NC_085002.1:3409862-3414862 GCF_963854185.1 Sardina pilchardus | reverse complement strand
AATTTCTTGAAGAGATGCAGTCGTTTCACTTATTGCTAAAGTAATGACCTGAAACAAGTGAAAAGGCTCCATCTCTTCAAGAAATTTTACATTTTTAACACAAACACTTCGCTTAGAAAAGCCTTCAGAAACCACTTAAACCTTAGAAAACTCCAATCGACCAACTGGAGGGCATGTGTTTATGAACTGATATCCAACCATCTCTAGCATGCATTTGTACTCCACGTACAAAATGGATATAGCATTACACGGCATGGTGTGTGTAGGTTCTAGAATGTTATTCTTGTGTCTTGTTGTTTGCAGGAGGGACATCCACTATTTTGGAATCAAAGTGTGCATCATTGAGCCGGGTTTCTTTAAGACCCAGGTGACAAGCCTCGACCCCATCGAGAAAGAGCTCACGCGCCTGTGGAACAAACTCACACCTGAGGTCCGAGCCAGCTATGGAGAGAAATACCTCGACAAGTGTGAGTAGGCCTACAAGCTCCAGAGACATCCAGAAGTGAATATATAAATATATAACAGAGGTCAGGGTAGTTTTGGGGTCATCCAAAATTGAAAATTTACTATTTTGAATATTTATCATATTTTAACATGACACTCAAACAGTATCACGTGGAGTGCTAGGTGTTCTTTGAATTTGTCATTTTTATTTTGTTCTTTGTCTTCTAAGTTTTTAATAAAAAACACAATAATGCATTTGGGGGTGGAATTAATTGATTTCCTTTTTGTTTATCAATTTAATTCCTATATCCGCAGACATCAAGATGCAGCGGCTTTAGAATAAAAACACAATAATGCATTTGGGGGTGGAATTAATTGATTTCCTTTCTGTTTATCAATTCACTTCCTACATCCGCAGATATCAAGATATCAGCGGTTTTGGAATAAAAACACAATAATGCATTTGGGGTGGAATGAATTGATTCCCTTTTTGTTTTGTTTATTTACTTCCTACTGTATATCCGCATTTTGTTGATCAATTTACCTCCAATTATCCGCAGACATCAAGATGCAACGTCTGATCATGAACGCGGTGTGCGACTCCGACCTGAGCAAGGTGACCAACTGCATGGAGCACGCGCTGACCTCCGCGTACCCGCGCACCCGCTACAGCGCCGGCTGGGACGCCAAATTCGTGTGGATCCCCCTCTCCTACATGCCCTCCTTCGTGGTGGACATCGGCCTCAAACTGGTGCTGCCCAAGCCTGCCAAGAGCGTGTAGCGGTGCCCACTTGTGCCCGTGTGTGCCAGCGTGTGCCAGCGTGCCAGCGTTGTGTTCTAGGTGTATTGAATTGAAGTGTTTTTTTTTGCGTGAGGAGATAAAACCATTTGCCAGTAAATTATTGTATATTTATGTGTGAAGAAAAGCTGCCTGTGAACTATAATGTTGTTGCCTTATTATTTGCGATGCAGTAAAAAAAAAAAAAACAGTAATGTCGACTCAAGGCCTTCCTTGTCACCCCTGTGTGAGAAAAGGCTGTAGTTGTTGGATTGGGAGCATTTGGTTTGTGGGGGTGAAGAGAACCTGTGTGTGACTTAGAGAGAGAGCCAGAGTGCAGTGGGCTATGAGATGGATCTGGACCCAAACCAGCCTGGTTTTGGCCCAAAGTGGCATTGGAATGCGGGCCGAATCTGGGCCAGGGTCCTAGGGTCCAATACCATCTGAAGATGTACATGTACACAGTGCTTCTTTAATCAAATACCACTCCCTCCAGGATTTTGTGATTCAATGCTTTTCCTGCAATTGCAACAGCCATTTTATCTTATTACCGCAATAGTTTCATCAAAAAAAAAAAACAGTCATGAAATTTCGGCACTATCTTGTGATTGATTTTTATCAAACTCAGAATCACCGCAGCTTTAACTGCAAATTTTGAGAATTCAGGCAGCAAATTCAGTCACGTTTAGCCACAAAAATCACAAAAGAGCAAGATCCTGGGGGACCGTTAGACAGTGAAGCAGGCATGGATCAGGGGTGTCATCTGCTGCTGATTAACTGATTTAATGTGCATTTTCTAATACCACTCACTGTGAACACTGCATTTGTGAACTTTACACCTCTGTAAATGTACAAATTAAATAAAGTGTAACAAAAACATTAACATAACAATGTCTGTGCAGGTTTGGTTTCATCTTATCCACTCTGACTCAAGAACTGCTGTTGTGCGCCCTAATTGTCATTGGCATATTCTCTGAACAGGTCAAGGCTATTTCATGAGTTTCAACAACCTAAATGTTAAGGTTAAGGGGAATCCAAAGAATAAGTGGGCCGTCTGCAAAAGTCTTAGTAAAGTAGGCCTACTGTTCTGAAGATTTGCTCTCGGGGTCCCCCTACAGCTGAGAAGTGCGATAATAAACAAACCAAATATGCGGCTTTTCAGCAGGAGCGGAGTTCCTGCCCAAGTACAGAAAGTTGTTGGGTCGGTAATCGCCTGTAGAGGGCCGCTAAAGTGCCGAGCGTCTGTTATGAGGATTTATATGCCATCAAAAAGATGCTGGAACGTTATTAGGCTAAACATTTGTTTTTTTACTTTAAATGGTGCCTTTACTTACTGTAGCCTACTTAAACGTTTTTATTTATGTTTAGTTGAGAACGCAGACTGTCATAACACATAAGCAGGTGATTTAACCTGCAGCAAAAGATCAACGGCGCTGTCACCGTATTCCCTTTGTGATTGGCCACTCCAGGTAGCCTCACTGCAGTTAGGTCACTGCCCAGTAGTCGATAGAGTTTTGTCAGCTGGTTGCCTGTTGCTTACGCACAGACAGGGCCACTCACTCAGTCCCAATCGCTTACGGTAACAGAACCCCTGTAAGCCACAGGACGTCTCTTTGAAACTTTCGTTCACGCAAGTAAAGAGACTATGTTCTGTTTAAAAATCATACGTGTGGGTAATGCGGGAGTTGTGGAGTGCTTCGTGAAAGATGTATCAAGAGCGTCAGTGTTTAAATTTCGGAAAAATATGAGGAGCCATGCTGTAAACAGAAAGAGGTACAGCGGGACCTCTTACTTGAGACAGCATTATGGTAGCGGATTCTCTCAAATGTGAGTTGGCAATATTTCGGCTGTTGAAAATATTTTCATTCGTATACAGGCTATGCTACATAGTTCTAATTCTCTTTTGACCTGATTTGTTTCGAGCTCCAGACTCTAGACATACTAGGAATAATGACTTTTTCCGCCAGGCATATGAATGAAAAAAGAAAAGGTCTTTTCTCGGCACTGGAAGATATGCTTTTCTACACAATCACACAGGGCGAGGAGAAAATCTCAATTTCTCAGTTTATCTCCGTAAGTATGCATAAATCTGATTAAGTGATTGAAAGGCAGAAGAAATCCCTTTAGCTGTTCTCAGTAGGCCTATCTCTTCATTGTTTTGCTGTGTCTGTATATGAGACTGTGTGGTATGGATAGGCCTACATCTCTGTCATGGCTTAGACTAGAATTTTCTCAGCAGCCTACTTACATGTTGTTTGGTGGACAGATTGCTTTATCTCCTAACAACAAGTGATGCATCTAATTTAATAAATACATAAAGTAGCCTAGCCTGTAACTGATGCATTGAAATCGTGACACAGAAGATCGAATTATAGCATATGGAAATATGTAGGCCTACATCTTTTTGTGTAAAAAGAAATGGTAGATTACATTTACCACATAACATGATAGACAGTAACCTAATCTGTGAGATATTCAAATCCCCCCCATGAGGCTGAAGTAGCCTATCATAATCAATATCCTGTTGAATCAACACTTCAAGATCACATTTGATCATTTTGCATTAATGCAAAACAACTTACAGTAGAGATGAATTCAGTGTCATTATGCATGGTGCCTCTGGCAATTAAATCATGCTGATATGTTTTTAGCTCCTTTTCCCTATAGAGTACATTGTCTGTACGCTGACCAGTTTACTTATTATCTATTAGCGATCCAATCCTTTCCCTACTGACTGTATTTATTCCTTAGTTCTGTGGCAAACAATAAGCCTACTGTGCTGCCAGGTTGGATTTTTCCTCACAACTATAAATTAACATTGTCTGTTGTTAGGCTACTGTAAATCTCACTGTGTTCTTGTGTTGTACGCTAAATGTGTTTTTCTTCAGTGCTGTTAACTATGTACTGTCTGTGTTGTTGTGTTGAGAGCCCTCTCTGTTGAATTGATCCTAAAAGCTTAAAAATGTTTTTTTTCCATGTTGTAAATCGCTTTGGTTAAAATGCGTCAGCCAAATGTAATGTAATGTGTTGCTTTACTAAATGTGATTTTCTTTTAAAAACGTTCTTTCTCTATTAAACGTGTACTGTCTGAAACCACCTTGTTGTCTGATCTCTCTGTGCTCTCCCCGTGCCGTGGCTACCCCTCTGCCCCCCCCCCCCCCCATCCCCCCCCCCCATGCAGGCCCTGAAGAGCACAGGGCTCCTGATCACTGACCCCCGCCTGAAGGACTGCATGGAGAAGCTCCGTCTGACCGTGCGCGACTCCATCACTGAAGTCATGATGGACAGAGAACTCTTTAGAAAGTGAGTCCCACTCCTCCACCCCCTCTGCACCCTCACACACCCCCTTCCCCCCGTGTCCCTCAGTTCTTCACACACACACACACACACACACACACACACACACACACACACACACACACACACACACACACACTCCAGCTTGACCAGAGCTCCTCATGTTACACACACTCTCTCTGATCAGTGGTGCCCTGTGCCAAACAGGCTATTTATATCCCCTCTCGAGATGATTCCCCTCTCACTCCTAGATACTGACCGGCTCTGCATCTGTCGGAGTCCGAGCTGACGACAGGCTGAGGTCAAGCCAGCGTCCACTTGCAGTGAGGCGTGCGCTGGCTTTGGTGCGGTTAAGCCACAAAGAGGGCTTTATGGGCGCTGCACATAAATCAGGATAACGGTGATGTTTGTTGTTGTGTAACAATTCAAAAGCTCTGCCAGTCGATAACAAGGTGCTAAGAAACAAACAGACACAACAATA
>NC_085002.1:3387362-3404862 GCF_963854185.1 Sardina pilchardus | reverse complement strand
ATAAGCACATTCTCTGCATAACAATCATTTACAATTTCTACAACTCACTAAAACGCACTCAAAAGAGTAAACACAGGTTTAAAACCAGGTGTTCCTGGTCCTTAGTCTTTTGCTGTAGAGGCTATGTGTATGCTGTGCTTTTGCGCAACAGTTTTTGTAGCCATATTACACAAACGTGCTGTCAAATTGCACAAAGCGCTATATAAATGTGTTGAATGTTGTTGTTGAATACACACACACACACACACACACACACACACACACACACACACACACACACACAGGCGTTTGAGCTGATAAAGACATGGACATTGTTGCAGTGTAGGGAGCAGGATTGGATGACGGCGGGCGCTTTAGGGAGATTAAAGTCAACCTTTGAGAGCAGGGGAAGTGCCATCTGACATTTGATGTGCAGATTTGGAGTTGCTAATAATTTGAAGAGACTTAGCATGTGTGATGTGATCTGTAGCAGGCCATGACGGTGTGTGTGGCGAGGGCAAGCGGAGTGTGTGCCACACTGCCTCTCTGTACATTATTTTGTTGCATAGACCTTATAAAACATGTGCTGTGCATAAAACACAACAATATGGATATTTTTTTTAAAGTATTTTTTGGGGCTTTTTATGCCTGTATTGATAGATACAGTGGAGAATGACATGAAGTGAATGGGAGAGAGAGCAGGGGTGGGGTCCGGAAAGGACCTCGGGGCGGAAATCGAACCCGGGTCGCCGGTGTATATGGTGCAGGTGCCCCAGCCAGTTGCTCCACAGCTGGGGCCAACATATTGGATTTTTAACTTCCACATTGTAATGGTTGGACGTTTTTGAACCAACGACAAACATGCGATGAGGAAAATAGCATGAACATATAATCATTATATACCAGTGCACCCTCAGCAACTGTAATAATAAGTAATAAACTAATCCTAACCATTCTATATGCCGAAACAGCTGTGTTTGCAATACTAAAATAACTCACTCTAATTTGAAGAGTCTTAGCGTGTGTGCTGTGATCTTTATTGCTGTCTTGAGGGAGGATTTAAGGAGCGCACCCTTGTGAACTGAGGCGGAGCGTGCCAGAGTTACTCCACATTAACAGCACGTGAACACGATCTCTAACCTATGAAGGCCCACGGTGGCAGCGCTCCACAAAGCAACCAGAGATTAGTCTGGAGTCATCAGTTAAGCAGTCGGAGGACTGGACCTCATGTGTGAAATGAACGTAAACAATTGCATTAACCAATCAGTCGTACTTCACTTGATGAGGATGCCTTTTACTGTTTAGATAGACAGTAGACCAACAATGTCTAGTTAGTGTACAAATAATAATTTACTACTGTGGTAATAAATAATTGCCTTATATAACAGTTAGTTCCTTTTTAAAATTAATTATTTTTTACCTGGTTGTACATGTCTCCCTTCTAGCCTGGCACAAACAAGGCAGAAAAGTTTGACTATGTGAGTATCAGCATTAACACATTAACTCAACGTTTAGGCTTTAACTTTGACATAAAATATAAAATGTTCTTTTATCTTGCCACTGTCATTTATCACGGGTCTGAAGGGCATTGCTGGTGTTTTCCGTGTATTTCAGGTGATGGACTTTGTGAAGAAGATGGCTGGTCAGGAATATGTGGGCTTCAGTAATGCCACGTGAGTGGACAATTGAAGCTAAACCTAGCCTAGCCACTGATGCCTTTTATGATTGATTAAACTTTAAAGCAGCAATATATTTGTGTATCGTTAGATAAATGTATATAGATATTTTTCAACAAACCTCAAGCCCTGAATGAGTTGATGTGTAGTTGTAGGCTAGTATAAATATCAGCTTGCTAGTTTGTGGCACTACCAACCAGTGTCCCTTCTTTACAGGTTCCAATCGGAAAAGGAAACGGGAGACAGGAACTTTGCCATTGGATACTACCTGAAAGAGAAGAGGGTTAGTTATGTGCCTTTCAGTACCTCTTGGAATGCTGCATGCCATATCTGGCTACATCTGAATACTCTGTTGATTTCCTGTCAGTTACTTCCGTTATGCTAATGGTTCAGAGTAAACCGTTAATAACCCATTTGTAAACACAGTGAGGACAGAAGTAGGCTTATTTGTGAGTATGGTTAGGCTTAGTCTCAGGACATGGCTAAGGTTTTATAAGGTTTTAGGATCAGTTGATAAAACGTTTCATTATTATTATTTTTATGTATGATACGTTTCAGCAGATGAGCACCTTCGCAAGTACAGATACTAAAAGCTCAAATCAAAAGAATAAAAGTAAAAAAAAACAGTAGCAACACCTCAGTCCAACCTTCATCATGGTTGTGTGGTGTTGGACTATTCTCTTCTACTTACAGCGTAACTCCCCAGTGACCCTATAGGCTCTTTCTCTGCATTAAAGCACATCAAATAAGCCGTAGAGACATACAGTATTTCGTTGATCCACCACTACAGAGCTTGCCCCGGTATACGCAATAAACCCAAATTGCAAACAGTGGATTAGCTAAGGGCGGCTGATCAACAGAAAAGACTGTCTCCACGGGTTATTTGATGTGTTTCAGTGCAGAAAAAGACGCTGGGGGTCAATTTTTTTACGCTTTAATGTGGGTGTGCCCTTCTGGGTGTCCACATGTCTGTTCTCTGCATGTCTGGATTGGGAAGGGACAATCCACATCTAATGCTGGGGTCTTCTCATGTCTCTCGTGCAGTGTTTTCCACATGGGGCAGAGATGATCGACGCCTTGGATTTTTACTTCCAGGTAGATGCCGTTGTCATTCATCTATCTATCTATCTATCTACAGTATCTATCTATCTATCTATCTATCGATAGTACTTCCCCTAGATACAGTATGGCTTGAATGTGATATTCATATTGCGAAAATCGGCCTTAGACATGGAATGTTTGTTCCAGTCCATGATTTAAAATCTCACTTCTTCCTTTAGTGGTAAGTACACAGCAAGCCGGCATATTTTTCATTAAAGCTGTTTACATAGTGCGATCCTTCAGTCAGAATGCTCTCATTTTGGTGAGGTTTTTCAGTTCCCCAAAACACATTGTTTACTGTGCTCTGATGGTGATGTCTGCAGTCCTTCATCTTCATTGTCTTTATTTCTTCATCACTTGATATGCGTCATTGTCTGCTCACCTGTTGTCCCTTTCCCTGGCCTCTGATTGGCTCAGCTGTGCTCCATAGAGGTCACCTGTGAGTCAGGAAGTGTGATGGGAGCTACGCTGGCCAACGGCGGCATCTGTCCAATCACAGGCGAGCGTGTGCTGAGCGCGGAGGCCGTTCGGAACACCCTCAGTCTCATGCACTCCTGCGGCATGTACGACTTCTCCGGGCAGTTCGCCTTTCATGTGGGTCCTTCTCTTTCTCCTCTCCATTATGGCTGATAAGGGCCCGTGTCCATCAATCTAGTTTTTTGTGCCGATGGCGGCTATTTTCTATGCAAATCCTATGAAGTTCAGTGTTCACAGCGCTCAGCGCCCTCAGTGAAAAATAGTAGAATAGTGCTGGTCACTTCTCTATTGACGACCGCAACCTATCAACAATAAATACTTGATGTGCTCTGAAAATTAGGTTGAGGGCGCCGTGGATGCTAAAAAGACGTGATTGGTGTACACAGGCCTTAAATTGTCTGACAGTTTCCATTAAATAACTGGGGACAGTTTATTAAGAAATGGATGTTTTCAGTATCTTCTATTAATAAATAGGTATGAAATTGTATTATACTGTACATGTAAATATTTTATATTAAATACATCAAGTATTATAAAAAATAATACGAAGTCTGAAGCAACGATCACACCAGGAACGATAATGTAAGTATTACCATGATAAAAGCGTCCACTGACCAACGATAGCGATAAGTCTCTCCTTGTGTTAAAGGTATACTATGCAACGTTTTTCAGTTAATCAATTCGTTCCATACTGTTATATATGATTAAATGAGTCATTACCGGTCGAACAGTGTTTTTTTTGGCCGCTCTAGTGGTCTGTAGCGGTAAAACCACACTTGCAACTTCAGGAGACACCGGGCACGCACCCATGCTCTACTCCAGGAAGTGTCATGTAAAGTCTCATGAAAAGGCACGGCAGACTGACCGATTGAGGAGTTTTGTCAAATATACACGCTAAAGCTGTAGGGGAAGCTCTGCAGAGAAATATGCAAGCATAAAACGAGCGAAAATGAAAAGTGAAAGCGAAACTGGCGATGAAATAGCCAATCCTGCATAGTATACCTTTAATGAATGTGGTGGCTAAAATGTGATGGGTTCTGATTGGCTGTTAGCTTTTTATCGCTCTCAAAATCAGTCTGAAAGTGATCCCCAACGATATCGTTCTTCATGTCGTTATCGTTATAGTTTATGTATCGTCATTTGTATTACTAGAGCGATATTTCTTTATAGTAATTTTATAGTTACCGTTATAGTTATCGTTCTTGGTGTGAACGGTCCTTAAGTCAAAGAAGTAAGTAAAAATAATTGTGAGAACTTTAATGAATTAAATAGTTCATCATTTGGTGTAATCTGGTTTACTATCAGGTGGGCTTACCTGCAAAGTCAGGTGTGTCAGGTGCAGTCCTGCTAGTAGTTCCCAACGTCATGGGGATGATGTGCTGGTCGCCACCTTTGGACAAGGTGGGCAACAGCGTCCGAGGAATCGATTTCTGCCAGGTGAGACACTGATTGCTTAATGAAATACTAGTCTATCTATCAATACCACTTCATGACTGAGCTTCAGGGCAGCCATAACATTGACTTAGTTCTAGGATGTTCTATCTAACAACCTTAAAGGCGTCCTTTGTAAGTTTTTGTTATCTTAAAGTGTAATTCCGGAATAAAAATGAGCTAAGGTCTATTTATGGTAGTTAAATTCAAACTTCTAAACGAGAGCAAAATGACGTTAATTGGTGGAGCATTGTCAGTGGTATAAAACGCTATTTCATACCACTGACAATGCTCAAAATATAATTACACGTACAGTAGGTGGTAGTGTGGTGAGGGTCTCTACAGCCAAACTGAAATATTGTAAACTTTGAACGTGTACAGACAGGTTATAACAGAGAGGGTTAAAGCGGAGCGAGAGGTGCAAACGTTCAAACAGCAGACAGGAACTGTTCGAATTTTGCTTCCATAGAGATGCATTATGTTGCTCTATCTTGTCAATAATGAAGGATCTTTGGTTTGATCTTGCAGTGCTGCAAGAAGTAGCACAAAAAAACCCTGAACTACATTGGATTACCGTTGGATGGTCTGTCTTTGAAGATTCAAAATGTCAGCTTTCACTTGCAGGAGCTGGTGTCCCTGTTCAACTTTCACAACTATGACAACCTGAGACACTTTGTGAAGAAGCAAGACCCTCGCAGGCAGTCTGGAGACGATCGGGTGAGCCTGTTCTCCCACTTCCTACCATGTGTCCCCAAGCCACTGTTGTCACTGAGTCAGCATTCCCGGGGGTTAACCGTCTGGGATAGGGAAGGGAAATTCCCCTTGAAATAATCCCGGCCAAATGACAAATAACTCCCTGCATTTCTGTGTTTTATTTACATCTATTCTGTAAATAAAACCATGCCAATAATATTATTAAAGCAGCAAAATAGAGGAATTGAATATTTATACCCCTTGGCATAAATATTCAATGCCACGTAGGCTACAGTATGGCAATGTCTGCTTGGGAATGTGTTTGGGATCAGGTTGAGCTATTGGTTAGCAATTGCTGCAGCAGAATTATTTACCTCTTCCCTCTTCTCTATGCTAGTCTTTCATCATTATTCCCATCTCATTCTCCCTTTATTCGCTTCCACACAGTATGGACTATTTTATATAATTGCTTTTACAAACAGTATGGACTATTTTAAACCTATATCTATATAATTGCTTTTACAAACAGTATGGACTATTTTAAACCTATATCTATATAATTGCTCTTACAAACAGTATGGACTATTTTAAACCTGTATTTATTTAATTGCACTTGTGCAACAGCTTTCTCTTGTCTCACTTAAATTGATGTTTGATGCAGCTGCCCATTCTGAACTAGCAGGACGCAGCAGAAAGGGAGGGGTTATTGAAGCGAGACTTAACACAACTTGAATGACCCATAACATAGCATTGATGTGTATACCTAATAAGGAAATTGGAATTGTATACAGTAGACTCAGTACTGTTTGTAAGCCTGAAGTAGCTATAACGTCAAGTTCATCTCATTGCAACTCCGCATACTTGATTTAGCTCCAATAGGAGTGTGTGCCTCCTCTTCCTCTTCCTCCCCTGTCTGTTCATTTCATGCATCCTAATCTTGCGTGACAAGAAACACAAACTCTATGATAGGGACATAAAATGCTGCCAGACAAAACAAAAGCAAAACACATGGAGGTACAGTACTTGCACCATCGGATATCGCTACTAGTGGCTATATATGCAAATGCCACATCAGCTAGTATGGTTAGCGGTCTCAAAGGGATGATTTGCCTGGTTTAGTATCATCCGTGGGGATAATGTAGAATAACTGACATTGCAACATTGTAACTAATTTGGCATGATGCTGTAACAGTTATCATTTCTATTCTACCTCAAATCTGTTGACTGCAGAACCCCTCTTCTTCAAAGACCCCAGCAGCCATACAGGTTTTGTAGCCCGCTTGAATGCACACTTTGAATGTTACTGTATCAGAGCGCCTCTGGTTCTCCCTCCACTGACGCTAACTGATAGATTTGCTGTGATTGGCTGGATGGCCGTTCAACAATCAAATTAACAGACATATGTTTGTTGATTACAACCTGTTTGTAGCCTATGAGTGTGTGTGTGTGTGTGTGTGTGTGTGTGTGTGTGTGTGTGTGTGTGTGTGTGTGTGTGTGTGTGTGTGTGTGTGTGTGTGTGTGTGTGTGTGTGTGTGTGTGTGTGTGTGTGGATGGGTGTGTGTGGGTGTGTGTGTGTGTGTGGTGTTTGTGTGTGTGGGTTGGGTATATAGTGTGTGTGTGTGTGTGTGTGTGTGTGTGTGTGTGTGTGTGTGTTTTCAGATACAGAGTTCCAACTGTTACCGGGAGCGTTGTTTACATTATTTTAGTTTAATTTTAATCTGTTTCAGCAACAGTGTGGGTGTCATAACACCCCCACTCCCCTGGCTTGCAATGCCTATAGCCATATGGGCAACAACACACCAGATTAATTCTCTAACAAACGTTGAAACAGTCCAGGCGGTTAATGGATTATGTTGTAATTCCACAGAACAAGTCCATAGTGAATCTGATGTTTGCTGCTTACAGCGGAGATGTCTCTGCCCTAAGGAGGTAACAGAAACACATCAAAGTTTCACGTTCTGAAGTTTGTCCAGTTTCTAAATGATTGTCTGTCCTAGGCAGACTTACCATATACCAGCTGTACTACAGGTCCTGGCACAACAATCACTAGGGGAAATATTATAATCTGGGGAATAAATATGATAGAAAACATTTTATTAATAATGATAATAATAATAGTAATAATCTTTATTTATAGAGCGCTTTTCTAAACATAGTTATCGTAACGACATCATTACCTGACCGGCCTTTATAGGCGACCACTTCCCTGTACATGCAGCCTTACAACAGTATTTTAAAGCTCTTCGAGTCACGGTAAAATGCCATTTTTGGTACAGTAGCCTACATAGCTAATTTATTTACATGAAAGAAGAGGAATGCCGGTGCAACACATTATGTCCTCTTTAGGATTTATTTAAAAGGTGCAAAACATGACTAACGTTTCGACGTTGCACCGGCATTCCTCTTCTTTCATGCGCCTCTGTCCTGGCCTGGTTGCACCAGATTGTCGCACTACTGCAGAAGCGCGGAGAACCTTCCTTTGTTTGCTAATTTAGATACACTTATGGTGTGGGTGTTTGCGTTTCTTTACGAATCCTCCGTCTTAGTTTGTATAGAAATGACTATTAAGCTGCACGTACACGGAAGTGGTCGCGTATAAAGGCGTATAAAGGCTGGTCGGGTAGAGATGTCGTTACGATACGAGTGCTTTTAAGTGCCCCTAACATGTCCCTGTCCGCAGGTTTGCGCTGTCCTCTCTGGATATGGAGATGAAGGACTATGACTCCCGCACAGCCCTACATGTGGCAGCAGCTGAAGGTAAGGTGGGCCTTTTTCCCCTCACTCACCACAGCCACACACTGCCACTCCTCTATAGCGCTTATTCCATTCAAAAGTTAATTTGCTTAAAAACCATGCGCATCAAAAGCTACTGTAGTGCGATACATGTGATGGAAAATGACTTATATCGCTCTAACGTCGGTTTTGTCGTGATGCATGGTTCTATATAGCCCCCCAAGAACCCTTTTTTAAGAGTGGACATCCTCTTCTTACTCATCCAGCTATAGCATTGAGCAGTACCCCTCCTGCGTTTGCACTGTGTGTCTCAGTTGGCTTCCTGTCTCATCAGTGTGTTGTTGTACTCTCAGGTCATACAGAGGTCGTGCGGTTCCTGACCAAAGTCTGCAAGGTCAACCCTTTTGTGAAGGACAGGTAAGGACAGAGCTGACCTACACTAAGTGTACAGTAGGAGGAACTACACAAGTCTTTCATTCACTTTCAACTTGTCTGGAAAAGTTCACAATCACAAGTTCACAAATGGTATTGAACTCTGTGGGCAGTCCTCAGTTATACAGGCTTGTTTTTACCCTCCTTAAGTGTTGCTTCTTAACCATCATCATCATGTATGTGTATAATGTAGGCCTACAATTTTATTGATAGGTAATACATGGCTAAAGGATAGTTGGAGATTGATATTTACATTGGTTTAGGAACGAATAAGGTGTTAAACATGACTTTGTTTTAGACATTAGTTTAGGACTAATTAAGGTGTTGAATATGGCTTTGTTTTAGCATGGGAGAGAAATTATTAAGGCGTTGATCATGGTTTTTGTTTAGACATGGTTTTGGAATGAGTAAGGTGTTTAATATGGCTTTGTTTAGACATGGTTTTAGGAATGAGTAAGTTGTTGAGCATGGTTGTTTTACACATTGGTTTAAGAATGAGTATGAATATGGCTTTGTTTTAGACATGGTTTAGGAATTAATACGGTGTTTAATATGGCTGTGCTTAGACATTGTTTAGGAATTAATGAGTGTTCAACATGACTGTCTTAGACATGGTTGAGGAATCAGTAAGTTGTTGAACATGGTTGTTTTAGACATGGTTTAGGAATGAGTAAGTTGTTGAACATGGTTGTTTTAGACATGGTTTAGGAATGAGTAAGATGTTGAATATGGCTTTGACACGGTTTAGGAATGAATAAGTTGTTGAATATGGCTTTGTTTTAGACATGGTTTAGGAATGAATAAGGTGTTTAATATGGATTTGTTTAGACATGGTTTTAGGAATGAGTAAGTTGTTGAGCATGGTTGTTTTACACATTGGTTTAAGAGTGAGTATGAATATGGCTTTGTTTAGACATTGTTTAGGAATTAATGAGTGTGCAACATGACTGTCTTAGACATGGTTGAGGAATCAGTAAGTTGTTGAACATGGTTGTTTTAGACACGGTTTAGGAATGAGTAAGTTGTTGAATATGGCTTTGTTTAGACATGGTTTAAGAATGAGTATGAATATGGCTTTGCTTAGACATTGTTTAGGAATTATTGAGGTTTTGCACATGGCTTTGTTTTAGACATGGTTTAGGAATGAGTAAGATGTTGAATATGGCTTTGTTTTAGACATGGTTTAGAAATGAATAAGGTGTTGAATATGGCTTTGTTTTAGACATGGTTTAGAAATGAGTAAGGTGTTGAATATAGCTTTGTTTTAGACACATGGTTTAGAAATGAGTAAGGTGTTGATTATGGCTTTGTTGTAGACATGGTTTAGAAATGAATAAGGTGTTGAATATGGCTTTGTTGTAGACATTAGTTTAGAAATGAATAAGGTGTTGAATATGGCTTTGTTGCAGATGGGGTAACATGGCGCTGGATGACGCCATGCAGTTTGGCCAGGATGAGGTGGTGAAGCTGTTGCAGGTACGTCCAAATCACTCCAGCATCACTCTTGCAGATCACACAGCCTGCACTGCACTGTAGTCAGAGACATGTGCGGCAGTTAAAGAGGAACTATGCAGGTTTGGCGAAGTCTTCGCTGTTTTCTCGTTTTTATGCTTGCAGGTTTCTCTGCAGAGCTTCCCCTACAGCTTTAGTGTGTATTTTACAACACTATTCAATCAGTCAGTCTGCTATTTCATGAGCATGATTGCGAGGCTGAGAAACTTTCTGTTTTGTCACTGCCACCGATCCAGTGGCACAAACTTGCAAGCGTGGGTTTTTCCGCTCACAGGCGCTAGGGGGAAACGAGACAGCCATCATTCAACCCCAAATAAGTCAAATTAACCATTCCAATGACTCCGAAGCTGATCAGTTGAGGCAAATGAAGCTAAAAAAACTTGCATAGTTCATCTTTAAATACTACACAAAAATATGATACAGTAATGGCATGTGCCATATAGGACAGATCATTATGTACAACTTTAGCACATTTTGAATTTGATGCCAGTAACATGTCTCAAAAAAGTTAAGATAGGGGCAACACAAGGCTGGAAAAGTTGTGTACTAATAAGGACAACAAAAGGAGGAACATTTCACAACTAATTAGGTGAACTGGAACCATGAATCGGGACAAAAAAAGAGCTTCCTAGTGTCTCCCAGAAGTAAAGATGTGGATGCATTCATCACTTTGGACTTTTTCGGAATTCGGGTTGTAAATAAAGCACAATATGTTGCAAACAAGAATGTTAGTTCATGCATACAGTAGGTAACTCAGGCTCTCAACTAGGGGAGTGCATCATAATCTTAGGGGAGGGCCAACATAGCTCTTAATTTCTCCTTATTTGGGCAAAGATGGTAGCTTTTTTGTTGGCGAACTTCAGAGGTCTATGACCACTAAAGCTGTGACATCGGTATCTATGACTAACTCCATGAGCACTGAGTCTGGGCTGCTTTTGGCGCCATCTGCAGGAGTACCATCAGAACTGCAGCGAGGCCCAGAGCACACAGGCAGGAGAGGAGAGCGACAAACTGAAGACGGTGGAGGGAGTGGTGTGAGAGGACACGCCCACTTCTCCTCAAACCTCATGACCACCAGATAACACAACACACCAGCGCATGTGTGGAAAAGACCTGTTCGCTCTCATGACGGGACAAGTTGGTCTGTTTTGGAGGTTTGCTGATTGGTGTATTATATAGATGGCCATTTTTGTAGCGAATGATCACAGACCCCAGGAATCTCAGAGATCGTTTTCTTTCCCACTCAGAATCTATTTTTACTTAAAGATGGCTGTTAAAATGTACATCATAATATTGCTTAGCGCAGCTTTAATGTGGCAGCCTAGGTGTGCTATGTAGAGCATAACAAAGTGGGATATCGATATCTCTGAATACTGACCGGTGAGGCTTCCCTTAGCGCGATCAATAGATGGGATTGATGTTATTTCTCTGTTTTGGCCAGTGTGTTGTTGTTATGCTGTGGATTGATTCTGTCACACACACTGAGGAGAGGAGAGGGAGATGCAGGTAAAGATGCAGGCAGAAGGTTGTTACTGTCTGATGGTGAGGCGGTCAACAACCAGCTCAGTGGCACTGTTCCCTGCTGCGCCCCTGATTACCTGACATGCTCTATGGCTCACTATGCACCCCTGTTGGCCATTCTATACAGAAACATGCAAGATGTTTTGAGCACATACTCAAAATGGACAGCTAGGGGGCGCTATGAGCAGTTTGCACACCCTGAGGAAGATGCCATTACATTAGCAGACAAACGTTGGTGTACTGTACGTGTTTCAAACAGAGGTGCACATCCCGGGTTCAGAGAGTAAAAGTCCTGCCAAGTGTTTGATCCAACCATTTAGTAAACCAGCTCATCCTAATTACTGTACCAACCCCAGGTAGATCAGATAATTAGCGATATCACCTGTGTTACTGTAAGTGCACAGGTAGAAAGAATATATGGCAGGACTTTTACTTTCTGGATCTGGGATGTCCGCCTCTGGTTTCAAATGCTTGTAGCCCAGTAAATAAAGGCTTTTTACTATTATAAATCCACCTTAGTGCCTGGGCCTGGATGTATTATGCATATACGTATACGAGATATTGTATTTAGATATCATTTATCCACTTTTTTTCTGGATTGGCTAAAAGTCTATTAAGTCAGAACCATAGGCTGCACCTTTAAGAGTAGATCTATCGTGTACATCTCATATCTATTGTAAATACTTTTATCAAACATACTGTATAAAAGTAAATAGTACAATGTATGTAAATATGTCTATTTTTGTCTGTATTTTCAGTGTTTTATCGTCTGAAATTTCACCTTAAGAGGCCTTTTTACATATCTGTTATGCAAAAAGCTGTGACAAAATGACGTTTTCCTAAGTTGTTTCTTGTTCCAATATCTTCTTTGATGTATTCTGGTTGCCTAAGCGCAGTAGATGTAAGGGCACGGTTTATTGAAATAAAATGACATTGTAGAACCACAGACAAATTAATTTTCTGTTTATAATATCATATAACTAGAAAAGAGTGCAGACCTCTGCTTGTATTGTTCTTCCTAGGTTGTCATACATTTGAACCTAAACTATTCTGATTGCCACCACGTGGCCATACATCACTAAGTGAAAAACATAAACGGCTCCGGAATCCCGACGGTGTTACGCATCACTCCCAAAATGTTATCTTTTCTTCTTGGGTCATTTCTGACCTTCCCTGAAAATGTTATGTGTTGAGTTACCTTGCTAACAAACAGACAGACAGACAAACAAACAAACCCCGATGAAAACAACCTCCTTGGCGGAGGTAATAAAACTTTATAGTCTGGATGGAGTGGTGACAGAGCTGACAGTAATGATAGAGGCCAGATGTCCCACAGAGTCGTAACCCATGATCAGAGAGCAGAGGGAGAGCATCAGAAGGAATTGCCAGTGTTGATTTATCTGTGTTCAGATTAGTAATCTAGAGTCAGAATGGCAGATTAGTAATCTAGAGTCAGATTTGAGTACTGTGGTTGAGGGAAGGATTTAACCCTGAATCAGCACCAAAGCTAGACGGATATCAGAATGATCTGATGTACTGTATTATGTTGATGTGTGTTTATGTTTGGATTTGCATGTGTTTGTACTCACACACACACACACACACACACACACACACACACACACACAGGTCCTTGCAGATTTCAGAGTCGTTTCCTCCTTGCTACCTGTGGAGCTACAGGTGTCACACACACACACACACACACACACACGCACACACACACACACACACACACACACACACACACACACACACACACACAGACCAAGAAAAGATCACAGACCGACCAAACTCTTACCGCTTTTTGAAGGAGTTGTAAGACTCACACTGTCAACAACACCTTGCATGTCTTTCTATTACTTACATTCAAAAACTCTAATTCTAACATGGTTGTTTTTACATGCAACCACTAGAGGGCGGTAAAAGCCTTCCATCAGAAGGGCACCGTCACACCCAACCGTATACTGCCTGGATAATGGTTTCTCATCAGCAGCTACTAAATTATATGTCTGCTTTATGATTTATAGTAAAACCTAACATGTAAGTTGTTAGGGGAATTAGTGACACATAACAGTATCACTAGATAACATCATTACATTAACTAGAGCTATAATTAAACTTGCAAATTTGTTACCATGGCTCAGCAACAAAGTAATTTTCCCAGTTTTTGGTCATGCCATTTTTTTTTTTTTTTTTTTGCATTGCATTGCATTGCAGCAATAGTTATCAGACTGGGAAGTAGGACTGCCCAGTCTGCTACTGATAACAGACATTCGCATTCCTCTGTCTGAGAGATTGTTTCTGCAGAGTCACTGTTAGTGATACATTTGTTCCTGACTCATAGCTGTGAGAAATCTGTTTTGACTTGGGGGGCTGACAGCTCGTGGCTCAGGGGGCGTTGGTGTTATTAACCTCTAACGGAAAAATAGACAGATGTGAAAATATAGATGTAGCAAATAGGAAAGACACATGCGTCTGAGTGCTCACAGAGCTAATATCCTTATGGAACATGTGTCTGATCTCACAGAGCTAATATCCTTATGGAACATGTGTCTGATCTCACAGAGCTCCTTACGGAACATGTGTCTGATCTCACAGAGCTAATATCCTCTGATCTCACAGAGCTAATATCCTTACGGAACATGTGTCTGATCTCACAGAGCTAATATCCTTATGGAACATGTGTCTGATCTCACAGAGCTAATATCCTTATGGAACATGTGTCTGATCTCACAGAGCTTATATCCTTATGGAACATGTGTCTGATCTCACAGAGCTAATATCCTTACGGAACATGTGTCTGATCTCACAGAGCTAATATCCTTACGGAACATGTGTCTGATCTCACAGAGCTAATATCCTTACGGAACATGTGTCTGATCTCACAGAGCTAATATCCTTACGGAACATGTGTCTGATCTCACAGAGCTAATATCCTTACGGAACATGTGTCTGATCTCACAGAGCTAATATCCTTATGGAGCTCAAGGACTCGATTCAACATTCTGCATTTCGAGGGCTGAGAACCAAAGGGGTGTAAGTGACATTTCACCAACTTTACAGGAGAGCCAAAACAAATCTACTGCTTCTATATGTTCACAGTTAAAGACCTTTGGTTTTTGTTCAATAACTATATATTTGTAAATATTTGACTTCTATAATTTTGTCAGCTAAGAGAGCTCATCAAGAGCTTTCAGGTGATATATATAACTCAATTTTGACCAAAATGTCACTTACGCCCTTTTGGTTCTCAGCCCTCGATTTAAGAAAACATTCTCGTGTGAGCAGTCACGCACAGTGTCAATAAGCTCTGCACCAGAAAACACACACTCAAGTGATTCATAGGTCACAGGGGTCTCTGGAGCGGATGCAGTGGTCGGTGCATCATATCTTGTCCAGATAGTCTTGGGTTCAGATTTAGTTCTTAGTCTCCTTCTCTAATGCATTCTTCAACCACCATTTCAGTAACATGGTGGACCAAGCACTGGGAACTCTGGAAGCTTCTGGAGATCAGGTTGTGTTTCCGCAGGCTGCAGCACTCGTCTCCCCGGTGATGATACCTGAGTGTGTTTACGCCAGCCTAAAGACACGTGATCGCCATGGCGACCCCTGTCATCATGCACGGCGGAGGAGACGGATGGCTCTGCGTGTGTGCGTGATGCGGGCTGGATGACGTCCATCTTGAGAGAGGTCACAACAGAGGGCCCCTGAGTCAGCTGACTAACGTAAACAACGTGTGGAGATGAAACGAGCAGCAGTGGCGACCTCTGACCCCTTCAACAGCTTTCACTGTTTGTACAGAGCAACATGTCACCAAGCTGTACACATGACAACATGAGAGTGAATAGGAAGCTCTGTCAGGGAACTGACTTAAGAATCACATCTCTGGACAACAAACTATGATACACAAATATGATCTAAAGAATGATGTACAGTAGTTCAGACCACATTACTCATGCACATCCATCTTTTAATCTCTCTCTAAGTTTTTCCACGTTTATATGCTAAAGGAATATATTGTATATGTTTCAGTGTATATGAATTATGCTATATAAGCTTGCCTTATTTGCTTCTCTTTCATATTGCACTAAGTGTTGAAGACGTTGATTAGTGTGTTCTCCATGTGTGTGTAGCGCGGCTCCAGCTGTGTTTGGCAGACACACCCCCAGTGGTGTGTATTCCGGCGGCGGGAACGGGAGCGGGAGCGGCAGGATTCCAGACGCGTCTCGCCCGAGAATCTGACTCCATGTTTTATTCATCTCTCCGCCGTGCGAGCGTCCTGTGAAGGAGCTGCTGCCATTTCCCATCTCCTGTGACGCGCGTCGCCCTGTCACTCATCAGCGCTCTCTAGTCACCGCCGCCTGGACACGGTTAAAAATATACACACGTCACGTACGGAGGTGAACCACTGGCCCGAAGCAAGAAAGAAAAACAAACTCTCCAAGGTTTTTTATTTTATTTTATTTTTTTGTTTACTTTTGGGTTTATTTCTCTTCCAGTGCCAATTCCTTACAGCTACTGTACGTCATAAGGGAGATGAATTTAAAAACAAAACAGGAACAAACAAATGACCTTCACAGAAACACTCAAAACAGAAACCCCCCCCCCCTCCCTCCCAATGTCTTCTGGTCAGTTTGCCAGCTTATTGATCAGCCGCCGTGAGAGGAAGCAGAGTTTCCCCTCCTCGCGCTCGCTATGGATCAGACTAACCCTAAGCAGCATAGTTTCCCCTCCTCGCGCTCGCTATGGATCAGACTAACCCTAAGCAGCAGAGTTTCTCCTCCAGGCGCTCGCTATGGATCAGACTAACCCTAAGCAGCAGAGCTCGCTATGGATCAGACTAACCCTAAGCAGCATAGTCTCCCCTCCAGGTGCTCGCTATGGATCAGACTAACCCTAAGCAGCATAGTCTCCCCTCCAGGTGCTCGCTATGGATCAGACTAACCCTAAGCAGCATAGTCTCCCCTCCAGGTGCTCGCTATGGATCAGACTAACCCTAAGCAGCAGAGTTTCTCCTCTTGGCGCTCGCTATGGATCAGACTAACCCTAAGCAGCAGAGTTCCCCCTCCTAGCGCTCGCTATGGATCAGACTAACCCTAAGCAGCAGAGCTCGCTATGGATCAGACTAACCCTAAGCAGCAGAGCTCGCTATGGATCAGACTAACCCTAAGCAGCAGAGTTCCCCCTCCTAGCGCTCGCTATGGATCAGACTAACCCTAAGCAGCAGAGTTTCCCCTCCAGACGCTCGCTATGGATCAGACTAAAGGGCCGTTCACACCAAGAACGATAACGATAACTATAACCATAACGATAAAAGCGTCCACACTGGCCAACGATAAGAAAAGTCTCTCCTCATGTTAATGAATGTGATGGCTAGAATATTATGGGTTCTGATTGGCTGTTAGCTTTTTAGCGTTCTCAAAATCGCTCTGAAAGTGATCAACAACGATATCGTTCTTCATGTCGTTGTCGTTATAGTTTGTGTGTGAACGTTGTCATTCATATTAACGAGAGCGATATTTGTTTATAGTAATCGTTATCGTTATGGTTCTTGGTGTGAACGGGCCGTAACCCTAAGCGGGGAGAGCAGCACATGGTAATACTTCACCCTAATATCCCACCTGTCACACAAGATGGATATTCCTCGGCCAAAATAGCCTCGTCAGCAGTTCAGCGACCCTCAGCTCCTTAGAAGGAGATCTGGAGAGGAGGAGACGTCACCGTCGTGTTCGGAACATCGCCACCGTGCCTCTAGGAAGGCCCCAGCTGTGAAGCGTGCGCTGCCGTCCGGCTAAATAGCCATGGTGGTAAATGCTCCAATGAGGTTCGCAATTTTGAGGCTAGGAATTAAGCTAAGTGACACATTACAGCTTCTGCCCAGATGGCAGGTACCTGTGTACGTGTGTGTGTGTGCCTGTGTGTGTGTGTGTACTGCCTGTGTGTGT
>NC_085002.1:3377362-3382362 GCF_963854185.1 Sardina pilchardus | reverse complement strand
CTTAGCTAACTAACACAGCCACAGGGTCTGAATACAGTAGCTATCTTAGCTAACATAGCCACAGGGTCTGAATACAGTAGCTATCTTAGCTACGCTTAACTAACACACAAGGTCTGAATACTAGGAACACACACACCTGTATCCATGGAGAATGTATCCTAGCCAGAACACACCTGCATCCATGGAGAATCTGAGGCTGTTGATGCTGCTGTGATGCCTTTGTTACAGCTCTCTGGTGCTGCTATCTCAAGGTAAATCACATTAATTCTCTCCCCACGTTATCGTCATAAGTGAAAGTATATGAACATATGTAGCCTACAGTATATGGGTCTCAGGTACATGTTATGGTTACATGGTCAATTTTTATCCCATCTGTTTAATCCTACAATGAGGCTAATCGCATTAATATTTATTCATCTTGCCCAAAGTGACAGATTACACAGGCAAGGCTTCATATGGGCAGAGTGCTGTGCTGTTGAAATGGCAGTTGCTCTTAACAAGAGATGTGATAAAGAATGTCCAATAACTGCACACACGCCCACCAGAGATGGACGAGCGTAATAAGAGCAATAAGATCAGAGGAAATGAAGCTATAATTCAGCTCTGATACACTGTGCACTAAGGCCAAAATCACAGAGCAGGCCATGAGAGCCATGAAACAACGTTATCTGGAGAACCACAGTGTGTGTGCGGAGAACAAAGACAGACAGACACACACACACACACACACACACACACACACACACACACACTGTCTGTAGTCATAGCTGCAGGCAACAACAGACCTCCAAATTGTCCACACTAAAGAAGTCATTTGACCAGCAAAGGGGTGGTCTGTGAGAAAAACAAGCTCCATGTGGATTTTTTCCCCTCTTCCGAGAGGAATGTTCTAGAAAACTACATTTTTGGAATCTTTCCTCTGAAAGAATGTGGGAGGAATAACGTTCTAGAATACTACATTTGGAATCTTCGGTCTGAAAGAATCAATGAGGAATGTTCTAGAATGCTACATGTTGTCTGTGTGCTACTGGGTGCGTCCGGAGAGGCAGTGCTCCATAACCGGGACTAAATGGATGCCACGGAGACATTGTTCATCACTCTGGACAGCTGCCCTTTTGAGGCCAACATGGGCACCCTTCCAAATCCTTAGCCACATGGACTTGGGTTTCGCTTTTTATGAGCGGAGTTGTTGAAAGTCTGGCATGAGTTGCCATCCTCATGTGATAACAGAGTAATTAAAAACTTCTACGGAATAACCTCAGAACGACCTACTAGGATCCACCTGCTGCGTATCATACTGAGTTTAAGGCTGGAAAGGATTAACAGAGCATAGAGTAAGAGAGAGCACATTCTCTGGGTCATTAGGGTTTATCAAAACATGCACAATACTCGTGTTGGAGTTTGGGAGACAGAACAATATTCGTGTTGGAGTTTGGGAGACAGCGGAATTCATGCCGCTGATTAACTGAACAAATAAAAGTACAGTATGGAGGGGCCTTTCTGGCAAGGGAAGCTCCTTCACACAGTCCTTGTGCAGGAATGTCCCGGGCTGTCCATTTATTAGGACAGGGCTGTGGTCATTAATCCCCCTTCAGACTGCAGAACGCAGCCCCCACCGAAAATAAAACCCTCTGATGATAATGATCATGCAGATGCAATTAATCACAGGGATCTGGGAGAGACGCTGGCTTGGAAACGGACATATGACTGCACCGCTGCATCAGGATCACACACACACACACACACACACACACACACACCAAAATAAACACACACTAACACACACACACACACACACACACACACACACACACACACACACACACACACACACACTAACACAAATACACACACGCACACACACCAAAATAAACACACACTAACACACACACACACACACACACACACACACACACCTGGGAGAGCGGCCGGTTTGAAAACGAAGGTATGAGTGCACCGCTGCCATTGGGATCACTCACACACACACACACACACACACATACACAGACACACACACAAATAAACACACACACACACACCTGGGAGAGTGGCTGGTTTGGGAACAGAGGTGTGAGTGCACCGGGCTAAATCAAATGACCGCCACAATGCCCGTCAGGAGAGGAGAAGGGCTTTTCTACACACACATACACACATACATAAACACACACGAGCACACACACCCACCCACACACACACACAGAGAGAGGCACTCACGAACACACACACACACAAACACAGAAACGCACAAAATCAGAGGTGTGTGCCCCATTCACACACATACACACTTACATAAACACACACCAGTACACACACCCACACACACACACAGAGAGGCAATCACGAACACACACACACAAACACAGAAACGCACAAAATCAGAGGTGTGTGCCCCATTCAAACACATACACACACACGTAGACGCACACACACACACACACACACACACACATACACACACACACGTAGACGCACACACACACACACACACACACACACACACGTAGACACACACACACACACACACACACACACACACACACACACACACACATACACGTAGATGCACACACACACACACACACACACACACACACACACACACACACACATACAGGAGGCGTGGATAGCTTTAGGATGAAAAGGAAGGCGCCACTGCAAAGAGCATCATTTCAAAGGACAGCAGGATGCAGAAGCACTCAGACACTACACCAGACACTACGCCTCATACCTGAGGATATTACACACCTGCGATAAGAGAGAGGGGATAAGAGAATATGAGAAAGACAAACACAAACACACACACACATTTGATTTCTTTATTTGAATCCGCCAATCAAATTTCTTTACAGCAAGGATTTTAATATTCTTTACAGAAAGGATTCAAATATTCTCAGACACAGACACAGACACAGACACACACACACACACACACACACACTTGACTTTCAACAATCTTACTCTGGCACACACACACACACACACACACACAGAAGTACCAGCGCACACACATACACACACACACACTTGACTTTCAACTAGCTCAACTGGCACTCACAAAGACACACAGGCATACACCTGCGTGCGCACACACGCGCACACACACACACACACACACACACACACACACACACACACACACACACACACACACACACAGAGAAGCACATGCACACACACTCAAGTTGACACAGAGAGGCCTAGTGAAAGAGGGAAAAACACCTGCACGCACACACACACACACACACACACACACACGACTTTCAACATCTGACTCCAGCCAGTACTACATCAGCTCCACACTACACACTACACACACCGACACTACACTACCAACACCCCCCCCCCACACACACACACACACACCAGGCACACGGGAACATATTTTTGACCAGGGGTGCTGAATAATAAAGTAGGCCTAATGTCCAACTATTTCTCCCCCAACATGATGTTTTTAGAATTTAGACAGGTCTTCATTGCCTCCGCCAAGGAGGTTATGCTTTCATCGGGGTTTGTTGATTTGTTTGTTGGTCTGTCTGTCTGTCTGTTTCTTCACAAGATAACTCAAAAAGTTATGGATGGATTTCGATCCAGGACTCCCTGCATCCAGGGAAGGTCTGAAATGACCCAAGGAAGAAAGGATTAAGTGTTGGGAGTGATCCGTATGGATGCAGGAGGTGGTTATGTCCGCTTGGCGGAGGTTTGCGCTCTCTCTGTGCTTTTCTATCTGCAATTTACCGTAATTTCCCGACTATTAGCCGCGGCATATAGATTGATTTTGCTATATTTCTTCAGCTATGAGGTTAATACATGGGGACAGTTAATACGGTATTAATATGGTTTTGTTTCTTCTAATTTGCATAAAACGCTGTCCTGCGGCTTATACACAATGCGGCTTATATGTAAGACATGCCATTACTGTAAGACATGCCTTTCATTTGATGCGGCATAAAAAACAGAAGATTTTCAGTTTGGTTTGGGATCTAATTTACTCTTGGACTGTTTAACTATGTTGCTAAATGTTGGGACGGATGGGCACTGAAATCTGGGGGGTATTTGATGGTTCACTATTAAGTGTCATGTAGTTGAAAGAGTGTCGGGATTTCCACCCGCTACGAGACAAGCCGCATTATATTGCACAGCCAAGGAGACTAAATTGAGTCATTTTACAATTATACATTATTCACTTTTTATTGAATTTGTAGGCTGGAATGAATCGTGGCAAAAGGTTTTACTGCCTGGAGAAAAACATCGTCTAGTCCTATTCTTTTCTGTAGGCTAATATTTTCTGCGACTCGAAACTGTCAACTGCCTGCTTATCTCTCCTCAGCTAGTCACGTTTCACTTTGACTTATAGCTATATAACATTTAATCTATGGATAGCTATATTCAAAGCTATCCATAACTGTTTTATTATGTGCCCATATAGGCTACAAAATAAGCTTATGACAAATCTGCTATAGCAGGGGGTGCAGCAGCATCCTCAGCACCCACCTTCCCGTGCCCTTGCCCCCCCCCCCCCCCCCCCCCCCCCCCCCACACACACACACACTGATATTTAAAGCCCCAGCGGCTCTCCTTCAGGTCCTCCCCGTGACATCACCATCTTACAGCATCACAGCTCAGACCAGATCAGCTCCGGGACTTACAGTATAGATTGAGCCAGCATGGCTCTGTGAGGTGTGGTGTTGTGGTGTTGAGCCGGCATGGCTCTGTGAGGTGTGGTGTTGTGGTGTTGAGCCAGCATGGTGAGGTGAGGTGTGGTGTTGTGTGCCGCGGTGGTGTGTGGTGGTGTACAGTATGGTGTGTTGTGGTGGTGTATGGTGTGGTGTGGTGTGGTGGTGTATGGTGTGGTGTGGTGTGGTGGTGTATGGTGTGGTGTGGTGGTGTATGGTGTGGTGTGTTATAGTTTGATGTGGGGGTGTGGTGTGGTGGTGTATTGTGGTGTGGCGGTGAAGTGGTGTGTGTGGTGCGTGGTATATGGTGTATTGTGCTGTTGCAGT
>NC_085002.1:3329862-3344862 GCF_963854185.1 Sardina pilchardus | reverse complement strand
AATATCTGATATTAAGTGGGTTTTATGAAAAAGGAGCAAAGTTTCAGAAATTGTGTTTTAGGAATTGAGAAAGAACTTTACAAGATGAGGAAAACAGTGACACACTGGATGAATGCAAAACACAATGACTTTCATTAGACTGAACATTATAAACTGAAAATATGCTACCCAATTATAGATACTTTTATACCAACTTGCTGTTTTCCATGTTATTCTGACCCCAGTGAACTTCTCCTTCTTTTCCGTTCTGTTCTTTCAAACACACACAGCTGATGCCTGAGCTGTATTATCCTACTTCATGAATCTGTCCTCTTGTGCAGCTCTGCTCTCCAAGGTCTCTGGGTCACGTCCTGCAAAGGAATTCTTTGTGACAACGTCATGCGTTTGAACTGGTCCCTGAAGTAAACGCCGAACTGGACTGAATAGAACAGAACTGGCCATCCAATCATGTGCTGAATAGAGAAGGTCAAAGGTCAGTAGTGGTGGAGAGGAGAGGGAGGGAGAGAGAGAGGGGTAGGGAGGGAAAGAGAGAGGGGTAGGGAGGGATGGAGAGACAGAGAGAGGAGCCAAGAGCCAAGAGAGAGAGAGGGAGGGAGAGAGCGAGAGGGAGAGGGAGAGAAAGAGAGAGAGGTAGGGAGAGAGAGAGGGATAGGGAGGGAGAGAGAGACATAGAGAGAGGGAGAGGGAGGGAGGGAGAGAGAGCGAGAGAACGAGAGAGAGATGGAAAGAGAGAGAAAGGGAGAGAATAAGGGAGGGAGAGTGAGAAAGAGAGGGGTGGGGGAGAAGAAGGAGGGAGAAAAGGAGAGAGAGAAGGGTAGGGAGAGAGAGAGATGGAAAGAGGGAGAGGGTGAGAGGGAGAGAGAGCAGCTTCCTGTGGATGCCACTCAGAGCTCCTCTATAGAGGGCAAGGTCCTATTCACTTTCACCTTTAACCTTTAACCTTTTCTGCAGAAGCACAGGAGTAGTGTATACTCCTCCTGCAGCCAGCAACCTTTGATTTACACAGAGTTTGGCCTTGTGGCCTGGAACATGCACACACACACACACACACACACACACACACACACACACACACACACACACACACACACAGCCCTCTCTCACTCCACAACACACCGCTTCTCAGCTCACCAGTTCACCTGCTCCTCAGAGCTGCATACTTGTCATGACTACCACCTCCTCCCACTCGAGCTTGAGATCAGATCAGATCCACCCCTGGATTCCTTCCCCTATTAAAGACAACATGAGTCCAATAATGTGACCCTCTCCTCCTCTACAAGAGAACCCTTGGGCTTGCGTTGCAGTTTGTATACTTTGATTTCTTGCCATGTGAGTGAGTGATAATCCAGATTAATGATCCTCTGCTGGCCGTTTGCATTCCCCAGCGTCCACTCCATTTGGGCTCTAATGCACGCTGTGCTTCAGCTCTGTATACAGAGAATGAATCTGCGCATAAGCAAACAAATCCAAATCAGATCCAAGATGGCGGCTAAATCTAAAATCAATCCCAGTGCAGATGTAGAGTGGAACTGCTCCTGTTATGCCACAAAAATTGAACTTTATCCAACTGGCAGACAAAAAAATAAATAAATAAAAAGAAAGAAAGAAAGGAAGTTTGGTCAGCAGCCAACCATATATAAAGTGGTACCCATACACAAGGCTGCAGAGGTCAAAACAAAGTTGGTCAACTGGACCATAGCCCCCAGAATGTGTTCTATAAGCCTGTTTAATCTCCACACAATCTCTACACCCATCCTAGAGGTGCCTAGAATCCACCAGGCAGGGGATCATGTCTCTTCGCCAGAGTCAACTGCACTCCTATTTACTCTCAAGATTAACAACATCAGCTAAATCAAATTGATACATACTGTACATGATGATAGTAATGTTGTCACTTTCTAGACAAACTTCTGGTACCCCGACACACTCAACGAAACAACAAATTATTACACTTCAAATTCACTTGCTCTTAAATCACGATGATGGCTCTAACTGCTGCCAGCAAGAGCCGATATATTCCAGGACTCTTGACCCGACGTCAGAATGTCTAATATGAGCGCCAATTAGCGCGCCAGACGTGAGATGGCATGAAACCGATGGCAAGGGCAGACTATTGCAGCTCAGCGTGGACAAGCCGGAGCTCTCTGCCGACGGCTCTGAGTACGAGAGCCTCATTATGAGCCCTGTGGCAGAGACGTCTGCTCCGCCGTGGCATGAGGAGGGCAAGCTTACACGGGCTCTGCCATCTAATGAATGAGCCCGCGCTACAGTTAGTCTGCTTTAGCTCTGCTGCTCAATCTACCGTGCCATTCCGTCAGAAGTGCAAGACTGTAGTCGTAAAACAACACAGTTTGAGTTAAACAACAGTCAGGGACCGTTACACAAGCATTAGAAACCATTCAGAAGCTAACTTTGATATTTCACAGGAGACATTACGAGTGCAATTTCTTTGTGTGTGTGTGTGTGTGTGTGTGTGTGTGTGTGTGTGAGAGAGAGACAGAGAGAGAGAGAGAAAGGCTAAAATAGAGAGGGTTCATTTAATACTTGTTAGAGTAGAAAAAGAATGGCACTGTTCCCAGCCCAGAAATGTTTTTTTTTTTTTTTTTTAAAGATATCACTGTAGCTTGTAAAGCTGGAGCTGGGGCAGAGAGATCTGGGGGTTGATGTCAGAGTTTTTGTCTGCATCCCTGGAGAAGGAGAGAGAGAGAGAGAGAGAGAGAGAGAGAGCGAGAGAGAGAGAGAGAGAGAGAGAGAGAGAGAGAGAGAGAGAGAGAGAGAGAGAAAGAGAGATGTAATTATTTAGCAGAAAAGTGTTTCAATCGATTGAGGCCATATTGCGGTGTGTTCCTCCATATCCGAGCCACACATCATCCCTCTGGGTTCCAGGAGTCAGACAGGCTGCTACCCCCCCCTCTCTCTCTCTCTTAGCGCTGTCATACATTAGTAATAGCCTGGACACCAGACTCTGTTCTTCGCAGAGTCTGGCCTAGATCCATTGGCAAACGTTTATTTCCTGGTTTGTGGACGCTTGTCTGAAATTTGAATTCTTTGGCGTTCACTAACGTTTGGTAATGACGTATGATAATCGCGAGGTTTTAAACTTGAAACTTACATGTAATCGCTCTTGGGAACGCCCTCTGTTCGCTGATTGGGCGGAGATGCACTTGCTGGAGTAAACGAAGCTGAATCAAGCTATACCAGACGGAGTATGAAGAGAAATGTAAATGAGTACTGTACGTAGTCAGGCGGAGCCAGGCTATTAGCCTATTTCACAAGATGTCGCCACTGTGTAAACTAACTTCTTCTGGAACAGCTCAGTCTATAGGAAAGACAGAAACAGGAAGATGTTTTACCCTGCCAATTAAGGCATCATTAACATCAACTAGGCCAGACACCTGGACACTGTGAAATTGGCTCATACCTTTGTGATGCACTAATGCATGGTTGCAATCTTACAGCCGTCATTCAATGTGAACATGGAGGTTTCATTTTGTATGAGAGATGCCATTGGAGCCTACTGCATTGCACTCCTTTACTTTTTAAACTTGTTTTTAGCTTTCCCTTTTGTTTTTATTCACAATATGATTAGCAGTATTTGCATTTGTTTACGTGATAAACAAACAACATTCAACAACATTGATTTACCCCTATGTATGAAATGTGCTAAACTTGCCTTGCCTTGCTGTATACACTTAAATGTATACACAAATTGATCACTGTTATTATACTAACTTAAAATGATAATACTAATAAGACATATACTGCATGTTTTAGGTTGATAATTATTCTATAGTTTCATTCTAACTGTACAAAATCCCCTATTCACTGGGCCAGCCTCAGCAGGAGATGTGAACTGTGAGCTGCAGTATTGGTATGGGACTATACACCACAAACTGGCCTGAGTGTTTGTTTTGCTCTGACTGCGTTGTGAAAGCCATAGATTCCTTTTGAAGTGCTGAGATAGCCTTGGAAATAGCCACCGCTCGCAGCACATATTATCTGCACCTGTCACTTCAAACAAAGCCTGGGCGCGGGGCAAGGTCTCACACTTCAGACTGTGCCTTTGTGAAATCTCACAGTGAGATATGTCCACAGCACAACACCACCACCCTCCCGACACAACCCCTCTCACTAAATCGCACTGTGAGGTCGGCAGTTTTTCTCTCTGGTTTGTTTATGCGAAAATGTGCACTGACAGGGCTGCAGAGAAAAGCTGCCATCTCCCTACTCTGCGTCTGGCTCAGGAGACGACAGCGTCCGCCTGGGACTGTTTACACTGAGAGCAAGACATCATCTCTCCTCTCCTCTCCTCTCCTCTCCTCTCCTCTCCTCTCCTCTCCACTCCTCTCCTCTCAAAAACAGTCTCGTCATCAGGTCAACCTCAAACTTCACTGGAACTGGAGCTCTCTCTCTCTCTCTCTCTCTCTCTCTCTCTCTCTCTCTCTCTCTCTCTCTCTCTCTCTCTCTCTCTCTCTCTCTCTCTCTCTCTCTCTCTCTCAGCCGTGGTGCTAGTGTTCTGACTAGTAGGATTCACGTGATGTTCGGTGACCAGATGTGATAGAAGCCCTCCTCCATCCACGCGGCATCCTGTAAAAACCTGTTATTGACGTAGAGCATGGCTGTTACATATATACAGTATATATGACCTTATAAAGTATATACACTTTATAAGGTCATATGTCTACTTCAGTGGAAAGGAAATATCTCCTTGTAGGAAGACATCAAACAGATGTGCATTAAACGCCCCGGGCCACTGAATAATGCAGCTGATATGGATTTCGGAAATGTGAGGAGAGTGTTCGTAAACACCTGTTGATGTTGTTGATGTTGATGTGGGCCTGAGATGACATCAGCAAGAGGTCGATTGGCTCTCCTGCCCTGCCCGGCGCCCACTAAAAGCCAAAGATACGAGCTCCACATTTAGTCGTTAGAGTGGGCAAGGACTTAATAATTAATCAGGCGATTAATATGAGGCCCACGGCCAGAGAGCAAAACAGTTCCAAGAAGACCACTATGGACACTGGACCCCGGGGAAACGCCTTCCCAGAATGCTCCTCTCCAGTGACCCAGAAGCCACATTCCCCTGCGCACTGTCTCCTGATTGGACGCAGTGGTAATTGTGTTTGCCACACACACACACACATCTCGATGCCGGGGCTGAATTACACGGCCTACCGCAGACGCATAATGGAGGAGGCTGGACCAGCGTGCAGGAATGTTATATAAACACCAGCGAGCCTGAACTCTCCTCTCCTCTCCTCTCAGTCTAGTTCACATTCACTACCGCACCAACAAACATGGATGGATAGTGAGATAGATGGATAGATGATAGATAGATACTTTAATGATTGATACTTACTTTATTGATTCCCAAGGGGAAATTAAATGTGACTGCATCTCGGCTGATGAACCACCTCAGGTTTCCTTTCACATGTTATAGTTGAAATGTGCTCAAACTTGGCTTCATTCTTCACTAACAAAGGTGCAGTTAGCAGGGGCGGTGGTAGTGTAGTGGTTAAGGAGCCGGCTAGTGTGTAGCTTGAAAGTTGTTGGTTCAATTCCCGGCCTCCACTGTTGTGCCTTTGAGCAAGACATATAACCCCAAGTTGCACCGGGGACAATGTAATGACAATGTAAAGACAATGTAATCCCTTGTAATATCATTGACATATGACATTGGACAAAAAGTGTCTGCTACATGTAATGTAATGTAAAAGCTAAGCATCGATGCATCGAAGCGTCGATGCTCAGTCCTCCAGGCTCGTTTCCACTGATCTATAACTAACACTGGATAGACTATCCCGTTGTTGCCGCCCCATCATTCTTTATCTAGATCAGTGGGAAAGAGGCCGGAGGAAGGAAGGGAGGATAGATAAAAAGGCGAATGACTAGGCCCTGAGTCCCTTGGCTGAGACTGCAACAAGACACCCATCAGGCTCTCAGCACAGTTCACGCGGATAACAGCTCCTCTGAGATGAGAGACACAACAACACAACAACAGCTACTTTGTGATGAGAGACATTGATGAGAGAGATGATGGGTGAGAGATGGTTGAAAACAACACAACAACAACAACAACAACAACAACACAACAACACTCAACGCATGTCTTTTGATTGAGGGAGATTTGAAATCCAATACTCTTAAAAGAAATGTGTTGAAAACAACACATCTCTGTGTCCAGTTATTGATAAGACATTTGTTTTAAGAGTGCAGTTCAAGGTTTTAGTGTACCTTTAAGATGATGTTTTCTCTCTGCTCAATCAAAAACTTGTCTTGATTGCGCTTGTGCTGTTTGAAATCCCAGCTCAAGGCTTCAGTGTATCTTTATAGATGATGTTTTCTCAATGGTGCAATGAAGCTTTGATCTTTTGAGGGTTTGTTTGCTGTTTGTTCATGACTAGTTTGTAAATGTCTTTCTGGAGTTCATTACTGTTGTTTGTTCGTTGTACTAATACTAATTAATTTCTGTACAGTTGCTGCATTGCTTCAGCATTAACAAGGGCTTGTCTCTGTTCATCTCATCTCACTCATCCATTCTCTCTCTCTCCTCCTCAAGCTAGAGTGTCGGGAGCGTTCTGGCACATAATGGCTGCCCTGCATCACCTTGACGTGTTGGTGGTGTGTGTGGTGAGTGTTCTGGCACATAATGGCCGCCCTGCATCACCTTGACGTGTTGGTGGTGTGTGTGGTGAGTGTTCTCCCAGATAGCAAAACTACACTGGGACGGAACTGGGCCACATCTACCACAACATTCGGCACGGATCTGCATAATGGACCTGATCCGGCGTCCAAACGCACATCGGTCCAAAATTGTTTTGTATCCGTTTGACAGATCTGCGGCAGATATGAACTTGCACTCGTCCAGGGGTGCGTTTCTAGAAAGCGTCGTTTGCTAACTTGCGTCGCAATCTTGGGAGTTCGCTCCGTCGTTCTTGAATTTGGTGTTTCTAGAAAAGGTAGTTCAAACTCTCAATCGCAAACAAGGACGCAAAGTTTGGTCGTTTGAACTACTGCCCCTGGGCAGTCGCACCTGTGTCGTACCTTGGGAGTTCCAGTTGGTGATGTCGTCAGTGCAAGATCGCCTGACCAAAAATCACAAGCGCCCAACCAAAAATCACTAAGTTGTTGTTTTCTCGTGACTCAATGATTGCGCTATACTGTAGGCTAATATAAAGTAAAATACCGTTGGGCTCATTCTTGCTACGTGTGTTACTTTGCGTTCATTTGCGTGTTGGTTTGCGTTTTGGTAGGCTACTGTTATGATATTCACAAACCCTCGGATCAAGCACACCGTTCATTAGTATAGTGGTTAAGGCAGGTGGCTTATCATCACAACATCGTATGTTCTTTTCCCGTATGCATCACACATGCTTTTGTTTCTGACTAGTGAAACGTGGAAATAACCCTAATAAGTAATGTCGTGGAACTATTAAACTGATGTCGTGTTCCTGGCCACTCGATGTAAAGCAATTAAATATATTTAGGGTCTAACCTATTGTTGTGTGTGTGGTATGCCTGCTCTTACTCAAAAGTGACATGGAGAGGTAAGATGCGAACTTGGGCCGCGCGCGCAATGTACTGACATGCAACAGCTGAACCACCAGACAACAATTTAGTATTGTGATAATTTGTAATTAGTCTAGGCCATATATATTTTGTACAGATATGTTTTAGATATTTCACACAAATAAGTACATATATTGGACAGCTTAATCAAACTGTTTCATGTGCTTGCATAGGTTTACGTTTTTTTCTGATAGCAATGATAATGCCAGCATGAATCACTTTGGGTTTAAATTAGACTCGTCGACACATAGTGGGTGCCGCTCAACATCCCTCCTCGATCCTCAGTCCTCTATCCCATTGTTGCCGCCCTAACATTCAGTGAGGACGAGGATCGAGGAAGGAAAGGAGAATCTATAAAAGACAAGTGATAGGCATCCAGTGACGGAGCATTTCTAGTGGGTGGGGTATTATACGTTGACACCTTTTCCACCAATGAAATGTGCCGCTGGGTCCTCAACAACGTTGTTGGAACAACGGTGTTCGAACAACGGAGGTAGCGAATTGCGACACAGGTACGATGCTTTCTGGAAACAGGTGTAACACTGTCGTTGTTTGATAGCAAGTTGCGTCGCACCACGGTGGTTAAACAACGCTGTTGCTAACTTTTCTAGAAACGCACCCCAGGTCCGTCCCAGATAGCAAAACACACCTACCACGACATCCGGCACGGATCTGAATAGTGGACCTGATCCGGCGTCCAAACGCACATCGGTCCAAAATTGTTTTGGATCCGTTTTACTGATCTGGTGCTAATAAGGGCTAAGATTGCTCCCAACAAACAAGATAACGTCCCGGCGATGATTCAGAGCATTTTAAAGAACGTATTTCTCACCGCGACGTAAAAAGAGGAAAAGTCTAATTATCTCGACTTTGACCCAACTTGCTTTTGTGCCGTTTAGCTCCCCCCCCCCCCAAGTAGTTCTGAGGCGGAACCGTATTGCAGATCCGTACCACACACAATAAGCGGACCCATACCACACATAAGAGGCGGAACCGTATTGCAGATCCGTACCACACACAATAAGCGAACCCGTACAGGTCCGCTTCTTGTGTGTGGTACGGATCTGCCATAGGCTACGGGTCCGCTTATTGTGTGTGGTAGGCCTACGGATTTGCAATACGGGTCCGCTTATTGTGTGTGGTACGGGTCTGCTTCTTGTGTGTGGTACGGATCTGCAATAGGGCTCGGGCACACGCCTTGCATTCTAGGAATATAGCCACCATGTTGGTAGCGTACTGAGCGTAATATCCATTCATGTAGATGCAGAAGACAAGAAGCAGAAATATAGTATTAGCGATTCTTTTCCTCTTGCGATCGTGGGTTGCGCTGTTACACCCCACTACACAGCACCAAGAAGGCAACAACTAAGTAACAGGAACACAATAATAGGTGGGAGTAAATCCATAGTAATCCATAGTAAACTAAGGAGTGAGGCAATATGGCTGTAGCGACACCGAGCCCTATTCATGGGTTTCATCAGGTCCCTTTCCACAGGTGTATACAATCAAGCACCTTAATTATCAATGCAGACTGCATGGTGCTTGATACACCTGTGCAAAGGGACCTGATGAAACCCATGAATACGGGTCCGCTTCATGTGTGTGGTACGGATCTGCAATACGGGTCCGCTTGTGTGTGTAGTACGGGTCTGCTTGTTGTGTGTAGTACGGATCAGCAATACGGGTCCGCTTATTGAGTGTGCTACGGGTCCACTTATTCTGTGTGGTACGGATCTGCAATACGGGACCGCTTATTAGGTGAGGTACAGGTCCGCTTATTTTGTGTTGTACGGATCTTCAATACGGGTCCGCTTATGGTGTGTGGTATGGGTCTGCTTATTGTGTGTGGTACGGATCTGCAATACGGGTCTACTTATTGGGTGTGGTAGGGGTCCGCTTATTCTGTGTTGTACGGATCTGCAACACGAGTCCGCTTATTGGGTGTGGGCTACATCTGGCCCACAGTCAGATACCGTAGGTCCGCTACATACGGATCTAAAGGCTTTCATGCGGATCCGGCCCAAAGGAAATTGCTATCTGGGCTGGCACATAATGGCTGCCATCCATCAGTCTGTTGTGACGTGTTGGTGGTGGTTAGTGAGGTTCACCCTTCATTGTAAACTGCTGTGGGTGCCTTGAAAATCACTAGTTCTATAAATGCAATGTGTTGTTGTGTGTCTCAGGATGACAGTTTGGCCAGTAGGCATGCCGTGCCACCAGCCTCTAGGCGTGAGAGAGAACCACAACCAGCTTCCCAGCAGGCTGTTTCAAAAGCTCGCTTACCGCAACAATTTCCTGTATGCTGCCATGTCATAAATGCTCTGTAGAGATATGTGAGATGGATGCTGAATCGGCCTCCCACTCCCAAATACAGAGGTTTCCTGGCATAGTGTTGTGTCAAGACTCACTCATCCATACGTCATCAGTGTGACCTCTTGCCAATGGCAAAGCCAAGAGAACGAAGAAACATGAATGTGTTATATTCACAACATTACAGAGATTCCATAGGAGACCATATTTCTACAATATAGGAAGAAGATGAGGCTGCGGTGGTTACTTGGTGCTGGCCACAGCAATCAAAAGCTCACACAGATGTAAATGAACAACAAAAGGCATTCAGCCTTATCTGCTTCAGGAATGCAAAAGGCTGAAGTCTAGAAATCAATGGTCAATACCTCTTGACTTCCCTTCTGCCATGTAAATATGCTATATGCCAATTTGAATTTGCACAGAGGAGATAGTATGATTTCATCAGATGAGTGATTAAATATGACCTCAGTCATGCAAACAGATGTTAAGTGCCACAATATTTACTTAGCAAAGTTTATCTTTGGGATACAAGTGTCCAGAAGAGTCTTCTCTTCACTTGTGTTGGTTTTAGACACATTCTTGCCGCAGTTCTACCAGGAAGTAAGGATTTATTGGGCCTGCACCACGGCTGCAAGAGGTCTGTCTGGCAAAATACGCACAACAAACAAATTCAAAACATTCCTTTTTGTGCTCATTGTTAATTCAGAGGCTTAGTGGCTCATTTTTCTGAGGCAGTGTTTACCACAACACATGAAAAAGTGATGGCGGATCTGGAGGTGTGAGCGAAATTAAATCTGGCAGTCGTTTTACGGACCATTCATCAACGCCGCCGTTCTCCTCCTCCCGCTCCGCGAGTGAGACGTTTATGTTTGCAGCGGTGGAGTGCGGCCTGCTCAAAGAAGCATTAGTCAACTAAAAGCTCATCCCTCACCCCACCTCACCTCACTAACGCCAGCACAGGCTCTGTTACTCCGCCAGTGGCTGGACAAAGCACAGGTGTTTGTGTTGTTGCCTCTGAACAGAGAGGAAAGTGCAGTGGACAGGGCGAGGTGAGAGGCTGATTCATCACCGGCTAAATAAAGTGCCCACTACTGCTCCATCTGCTGCCAATTGGGGAGGGCTGGACTGAGCTACTGGCACAGTTAAATGTCAAGGCCCAGGTTGCCTCGCAGAATAATAAGCCTGATTGGCCCAATCATGGCAGAGGAATGGAATAGGACTGAATGGAATGTTGTGAAATGAATGGAATGTCTTCACTAATGGTCATTGTGACGTCAGTCAGAGGGAGTTTGTTGTGGAGGCGTGAGGAGTTATGTAAACAAAGTTTACTGACGTAGCATGAGGCCATTCTTGAGGAAGGCGAGGAGAGGCATTCAACCGCCTTTCCCTCTTGATATCTTATCTTAGAAAGGATGAAGAGCATAACTGTGATTTATACATGTTCAAATGAAAACACTGTTGTAGGCTGACAATATAGATCTCATGCTGCCAATTACCTATATCATATAACAGTTACTGCCAAAATATATCATATTTGAAAGAAATAAATAATATATTTCGATGGCAGCTTTATTCTTGAGAGGTCACTGGTGAGAAAGGTCAGGGTTCACTGTTCCGAGGCAGGGTACGTTCGTGCTTGTCTTCCCATGGTCCTCTGGTACACGAGCTGAAAAACCACACTGGATCAGCATTTCACTTCCTCTTTGGTCAACTGCCATTATTTATAAAAGTGCTACAGTATATAAATAAATTGACATTGACATTGACATTGACTTTATGTCCTTGAACAAATGGAAGCCAATGCTCTCAGCAGTAGATGAGCCGTGCCTAGGACCCTGAATCGGTGAACTGGGAGACGAAATTCTCAGACTGTTGTGGATTTGCACAAAGGGCCGACAACAGTATTCTGTACAGCAAAAGCGTAAGAAAATCAAATATTGTAATGCAATAATCCAAACATAGTTGTGGCAAACAATTGTAGCTGGTGCCTTTTATCAAAATTGGCTTACATTACCGAGAGTACAAATGTGCAGGCACACGCCTGTGTCACCATGGAGACAGCCTGATGACCTTGGCACTTAAGACCGAGCCCCTGGGCTTACAGGCTAAGCATACTGAGGCCCACAGAGGGGACATTAATTATGTGTATGTTTTGACATTATGTTTATGTTGTCACCATGTTTATGGTGTTTTGGCTCTTGTCCAAAGTCACTTACAGTAAATGAACACTAGCTGACAGGCAGTGTTACTGTGCGTCCGTTAGCCTGTGGTGCACCTGCTAGGTCTAAAGAATCTTTTTGACACTGATTTTCTGCAATCTACTTTTTTCAAATCTTTTATGTTATCTACTGTATGTGCTTTTGTGTTTTTCAGTTTACCGACGTGCATGAATCCTGTCGCGTAATTAAACTACCCATGACTATTGTGGTCAATGTGTATGGATCATACTGTACATAAACACGCCTTTTGGGACACGTCCCCAACCAGCCACGATAGCCAAGATAGAGGGGCCCAGATATGCAAAGATGTCTGAAAGCCTTCATTTTTCTGCATAATCTTAAAGTTTTATTGTCATGGTTTTATGGAGACAAACCTTGATTTTCAAGGTTCAGACGTCATTTTCGAGCTTGATAAACGATGCCTTGATTGAGTCGTTGTTTTGTCCTCGTGCTGATTAGGCTGTTATGACTTCAGACCTGAGTCCTGCTGAGTCCTGCTGGGTCCTGCTGGGTCCTGATCGGCGCGTGGAGAACAGGGCTAAACACCAGGTCAAATGTGCCAGATTAGCAGGCACGCAAACTCACCCTTTAGTCACCACTGAAGCCCATGTATTTTGGGGCAAACAGCCATTTTAACAACCATTAAAGCCCGTTTAAATGGGGGTCAGTTGCAGGTCACAGTAGCGCCCCCTGTGGTGGGATTACAGTGCTAATTTTGTAGCTAATGATCAGAATCCAGTCGTCCTCTTACACACAGATGACGACATGCTGAGAAAGAGCTGCATTGTGGGACATTGGCCCTGAGGTTTCCAAGTGATTATAATTTGAACTTTGCAGGTGACTTCCTGTCCTGAATAACGAGGCAGAGAAGTACAGAGGACATGCAGGTGGAATGACCTTTGGGAAACGGATGATGATTGTAAGTTATTGCATTATTGGGCTGAGGTGCTGGTGTTAGGCAATGCATAGCGATGAGGTTATAGCTTTAAGGTAAGAGGAAAGTTTTGGGTTAGTCGATGCTCAGGAAATTTACACTCTGAACTCTAATCTCAGCAGACCATAAGCTTCTCTAGGAGGACAGACCATAATCTCAGATGTATATGAGATGATTGTAACTTCATGTGAATACTTTATGCTTATTTGACGACTGTAATATCAAGTGAGTTTATGTTCATTTCACTGACTATCAGTGTGTCTGTGTCCCAGTGTGTGTGTGTGTGTGTGTGTGTGTGTGTACTCTCTCTCTCTCCCTCTCTGAGGAATTAGCTCTGTAGACTATGTGACATACCCTCCTACATTCTACATGTGAGGTGCAGGTATTTTGCTGCCTGAATGGACTGTCTGGTGTGCTGTTTAGACAGCTGCATGCCATATTCCGTTGCCGTGGTTCCTCTCTCACATTTTCACAAATCAGAAACAGCTCAGAGAGTCATAAGGGGCAGAGTTACGCAGGTGCGAACACTGTGTGTGTGTGTGCGTGCGTGCGTGCGTGCGTGCGTGCGTGTGTGTGTGCGTGTGTGCGTGCGTGTGTGTGTAGTGGTGGGAAAAACTGTGGAATGTGCCTTAAGAGACAGAAATAGTGAGGAATGATGAGAATAAAGCTGTTATGTCCACGTAGTGTCTGAACAAGACAGATGATGCATATCGCAGCATGGTACACTTCAGACGCTATGACTGGACCTCGAGCCAAACGAAATACTGTAGAGTCTACATCACTCATTCAGCTGTGGAACTGTACCACCTCTTTCTCCATATCTCTCTCTCTAGCTCTTTCTCCCTCCTCCTCCTCTCTCTCTCTCCTCTCTTTCTCTGTCGTTCTGTCTCAGAGAGGGTTGGGCATATGACAGGATGTGATGTCGGCGGATGGAGGATAAGAATGCCTCTCATTCCTGCCTGAGTGACGCCAGTCGTCCGTCGGGTCCATTCCCAAGCCTTTCCCTCCAAACAGCCAGCGGCTACAGCCGGGCTCCCATGCCACCAGCCTGCTGCCACGCCACGGGGTCAAGAGGTCAGCGCGGACCCATCACTAACGCCTGGCACACGAGAACGGCAGCAGGAAACAGACTCATCACAGCCAGCTGGAGCACACAAACACAGTACATATGACAAAGAAAGAGTAGATCCTGTGCGCTTCTGCACACAACTGCTGCGTTCACGGGAGGGGTCAAACTGAGCAAGCGTAGTTTTGAATGCAACGGTGCACAGCAAAAGACTAACGTTTTGATGTTCACTACATCTTCGTCAGAGTCTGATGAAGACGAAGATGTTGTCAACATTGAAATGTTAGTCTGTTCCTCAGTTTGAACAGTAAATATGATGTTTGCAAAACAATCCACCTTAAAATGAGTTGATGTCTTTCCTAAATGCTCGCTGACCTACTGTAATACAGCATTGTTGGATGCATTTCACCATCAGTGGCCACTGAGTGGACTGCACCTTCAGGCGACCAAAATTGGACGTCCAAAAGACGTGTGTTTGCACCCTGGAGCAAAAGTGGAGCCACTTTATTTTTGTTGTTCAGAGTCACATCACGGTGGTCGGGAGGCATTTTCTGTTTTTGTTGTGTCTTTAAATACACGTCGACCCGCCGTGGCCGTCGACCCCAAACTCACAGAGGGACCCCCGTTATAGATGGCCGGGGACGATTAAAGACGAGCTCTCCTCCAAAGACACAGTTGAGCAGGGATGGACGGGGATGCGGTCATGCGAGGTTGCGTGTCCAGGCCTCTGAAGGGAGTCAACAACCAAAACAAGGCTGTGACCTCTGACCCTCTGACAGCTGCTCTTTGATGTCTGTCCAGTGTGACTGAGACTGAAGCCACTCCTGGGACTGTGGATGGGACAGGGACTGTTGATGGGGCTGTGGCTGCTCCTGGGACTGTGACTGCTCCAGGGGCTGTGG
>NC_085002.1:3317362-3324862 GCF_963854185.1 Sardina pilchardus | reverse complement strand
GTAGTTACTGTAACTGGCACACACCTTAGTGCCAAAAGCACTTGCGCAATAAAACATGCATCTGGGCTAATTGTATTATTTGACACGCATAGTAACTGTGAGCGCACATTATCTCTGCACGGGCACTCAGAGGAAACTGCTCTCCGACTGAGGAGAAAACGCTGCGAGGACTGTTTCTTGGTGTTTTGAGTCCCCAACGTTGTCTTCAAGGCAGCGCTGCCTGGAAGGCGCTAGGGTTAGGCATGGGTTAAGGTTAGGGTTAGGGTTAGGGGTAGGTAGTCTTTAAGTCAACAGTGGCAGCGCTGCCTGGAAGGCGCTAGGGTTAGGCATGGGTTAAGGTTAGGGTTAGGGTTAGGGGTAGGTAGTCTTTAAGTCAACAGTGGCAGCGCTGCCTGGAAGACGACGTTGGGGGCTCAAAACACCATCGAGCTCGAAAATCACCTCAGTGCTCTCCGAGTCTTCAGGCCCTCGAAAATCACCTCAGTGCTCTGAGAGGCTTCAGGCCTCCTGGTGTGCGTGGTGGAGGGGAGAAGCGCCATCACTCTGCATGCAGGATCATGGCGGCCGGCCGATAGAATCTTTGACGTTTAATGACTTCGGAAACTTTCCTGATGACTTCTCCGCTCGACTCACACGGACCATCACTGGCGGCACCCAGCTGCCATCTGACGGCGCCGCGCTGCCAGCTGCATCGGGAGACGCACAGCTTGAGTGTGAAATTGAGTTTTCGAGGATCTTCTAATCACTGCTCGGCTCACAGCCATCACTCATGAGCGCAGAGAGACTCGGAATCAACGTGCTTTTGACTTTGCAAATAAAACGACATACTTTCAGCAATTGCATTCATTTGCAGGAAGTCATTTTATTGTTTTTAACTGATTCATCATCTTTTGACACTTCCTCTTTGTATCTCTGCATCATACAGGGTACGCACACTGGAGTGTCCAGTCCAGTAACTCTTATACTCACTATCGCAAATGCAAAACCTATGAATTTACAAACACACATGTATTTAGCGTTTGCATTCGAGGCACATGGCAGTTTTTCATCGCTGTCTCCTCTTTGTTTTCATCTCTGACATAACACAGATGTAAATAAAAGGTGGCCAGATGTCTGAGACCATAATCCCAACAATGAGGAAAAAACGGGGACATTTCAGTTTGACTATCAATCTAATTGAAATACAATTGAAAACTCTTTTTTTTTTTAGTTTTATCTTCCAAAAATGGGGACATTGGTCGTTTTTCTGTATTTTCCCGGGGACAGGCAACCAAAAACAGGGACTTTTGGTCACCTAAAGACTTGAAACCAGGGACGTCTGGTCACCTAAATCCCCTGCAGTTGCATCCTACCGCACCAGTTTCCTCAGACAGCAGACACCGGGACAGGAAGAGATGGCGCATAGTGCTCCTGCTGCAGGTGGGTCCCCAGTGCCACGGTCAGCTCTGACATCAGCACAGGCCAGCACCCCAATCCCCCCCCCCCACACCCCCCCTCCACCGCTCATCAGCCGGGCCCCAAACACGCCACCTCGGACAGATGGGGCGGCCATTGTCCCCCTGATCACCGGGGACGCATGAATGTGAGCATTCAGCCCGCGCTGATGGGCTGGCTTTTAAGAGGGGTTTCGGGGTGTACAAAAGCGTTTGTTCGGTTTGGTTTGTGGCCCCCGAGTCCTGGGCCATTTGGTGTGTGTGTGTGTGTGTGTGTGTGTGTGTGTGTGTGTGTGTGTGTGTGTGTGTGTGTGTGTGTGTGTGTGTGTGTGTGTGTGTGTGTGTGTGTGTGTGTGTGTGTGTGTGTGTGTGTTTGGGTTCAGAGCGGATGCCAGCACCCTAATGAGCCCCGGCATGAGATGCCCGGCAACGCAATTTGCTCTCTTCCCCGACTCTTTCTTCCGAACACTGTCTCGTTTTATTCCCAGCCTGATTTATCTGCCCTTCTTCTCCTCCATTACTGGCCCTCTTTCAGTTTGTGCTGTCTACCCCTCTGCTCTCGCTCTCTCCCTCTCTCTTTCTCTCCCTTTGTGCTCTCTCATTCTCTCTTTCTCTCTCTCTGCCTCTCTCCCTTTATACGCTCTCATTCTCTCTCTCTTTCTCCCTCTCATTCTCCCCCTTTGTGTTCTCTCATTCTCTTTCTATCTCTCTTTCCCTTATTTTCTCTCATTCTCTTTTTTTTCTCTTTCTCTCTTTCTCTCCCTTTATTCCTCTCTCACTCTCTCTGTAGTTCTCTCAGCTCATGTCATGAGTCGGCCTGTGAGAACAACACAATGCTTTTGGATGCCTTGTTTCATGACTCAGTGCCTTGAATGGTAACTAGACCGAGTAGCCACTTTCCAAACCAAATAAGTGGATTATAAACTCACTTTCAACAAAACATTTTGGTGTGTTAGTGGAGCTCATTTCTGGTGTTAATTACCTTTGGATGTTATTATTGTACCGTGTGTGTGTGTGTGTGTGTGTGTGTGTGTGTGTGTGTGTGTGTGTGTGTGTGTGTGTGTGTGTGTGTGTGTGTGTGTATTGGCCTATTTCCCGGGTAAGTCAGATACAAAAAACCTGTAGCTTTCAAAACATTCCAATAAAAATGTAACAGATTAAACAGATGCTTCAGGCTATTGATGGTCATTTTATGTTCAAAAAGCCTCTTAGATGCACATAAACTATTTTGGTCTGAAAACATGATGCATTTATTTTGTGTTTGTTTGTTTTGATTCAAGATTCAAGTACACAGAAGAAACAAAATATAGTTTCTCGTCAGTTTCAGGCAGTGTCTATAAAAAGACCAAGCCACCAAGCTCATGGACACACACACACACACACTCAGCTCATAGTTGCACATTCACACACAACAAAATGCAATGGCAATACAATGAAGGTGGAGTCATTCGTACACACACCAACCTCCGTCATTACCAACCTCCGTCATTACCAACCTCCTTCATTACCAACCTTCATCACCAACCTCCTTCATCACCAACCTTCATCACCAACCTCCATCATTACCAACCTCCATCATCACCAACCTCCATCATCACCTCCATCATTACCAACCTCCATCATTATCAACCTCCGTCATTACCAGCCTCCATCATTATCAACCTCCGTCATTACCAGCCCCCATCATTACCAACCTCCATCATTACCAACCTCTGTCATTACCAGCCTCCATCATTATCAACCTCCGTCATTACCAGCCTCCATCATTACCAGCCTCCGTCATTACCAACCTCCATCATTACCAACCTCCTTCATTACCAACCTTCATCACCAACCTCCGTCATTACCAGCCTCCATCATTACCAACCTCCATCATTATCAACCTCCATCATTACCAACCTGTGTCATTACCAACCTCCTTCATTATCACCCTCCGTCATTATCACCCTCCATCATTATCAACCTCCGTTATCACCAACCTCCGTCATTACCAACCTCCATCATTATCAACCTCCGTCATTACCAACCTCCATCATTACCAACCTCTGTCATTTCCGTCATTACCAACCTCCATCATTACCAACCTCCATCATTATCAACCTCCGTCATTATCAACCTCCATCCTTACCAACCTCCATCATTATCAACCTCCGTCATTACCAACCTCCGTCATTACCAACCTTCATTACATCCGTGTGCTACTGATTTCAGTCGTTTAGTCTCCAGGGCTCGTTGTTCTCCAGCACAGGGGCTAGAATGACACTTTACTGTAATACAGGTGTGGACCACAGACTGGTGGTGACTGATGGTCATTAACGACACAGAGACGTGGTCAGCTTACGTCCGTAACGCTTACGTCCGTAACACATGATAGCTTAGGCGGAGGATCTACCAGGAAGACTAGCAAGACTGATGTCTCGTCCTCCACCCTTCCTGTCACCCCTGGCAACGATTCACGTTTGGATGGCAGGAGTATGCCAGCCTCTTGCCAACTTAACGGGTATGCCAACGTGGTCGTTTCCCCTTTCACTTGGTCCCCTATCTTGATGTACAGGGGTAAGTTATTGAGATCTGCTTGTTGGTCGATGGATCTTAAGGATGTTCAATGTCTAAGCTATTCTCTCGTAGTTTTACTTTTTTTTTAAGAAGTATATTTTTGGGGCTTTTTTGCCTTTATTCATGGACAGTAGAGAGAGACAGGAAGAAAGTGGGAGAGAGAGAGATGGGGTGGGGTGGGATCGGGAAATGACCGCAGGTCGGACTCGAACCTGGGTCCCCGTGGGCACTCAGACCCGATTATGGCACGAGCGCTGTAGCCTGTTGCGCCACAGTGCCCCACCCCCCCCTCTTGAGACTCCTCAGCTGCTCAACTCCAGAGGTGAATGTGTGTCTGTCACGGTTAGCAATAACTTTAACAACGCCGTTAAACTATCCCCACTGCTTATCTGCCTCCCCTGAGACCCCCCCCAAACACACACACACACACACACACACACCCTCCCCAGACTCAAATGTCTGCTTTAATCGCAGCATCTTGTAAGCCTCCCCAGCCAGAGTTGACCTTGGCCATGTGACCCGTCTTACCTGCCTCCCTGCGTATATCCCAGCAGGCCTTGCAGCGCGCGATACCATCTGCCGGCTCAGGGCCGCCGCTTGGCACAGTTGTAACTCTCACACACACATACACACACACACACACACACAGTTGTAACTCTCACACACACATACACACACACACAGTTGTAACTCTCTCACACACACATACACACACACACACACACACACACACAGTTGTAACTCTCTCACACACACACACACACACACACACACACACACACACACACAGTTGTAATTTCTCTTCGGCTTTAGTGAGAGAGGAGAGTCAGGGCTGAGGTGTGCAACACTTTTTTCACCTTCAACACATACACACACTCCCTCTTTCCCTCTCTCTCACACACACACACACATACATACACACACTCTCACACACACACACACACACAGCTGTAATTTCTCACACACACGTACACACACACACACAGTTGTAACTCTCACACACACATACACACACACACAGTTGTAATTTCTCTTCGGCTTTAGTGAGAGAGGAGAGTCAGGGCTGAGGTGTACAACACTTTTTTCACCTTCAACACACACACACACACACTCCCTCTTTCCCTCTCTCTCTCACACACACACACATACATACACACACTCCCTCTTTCCCTCTCTCTCTATCTCACACACACATACATACACACACTCCCTCTTTCTCTCTCTCTCTCTCTCTCTCTCACACACATACGTACACACACTCCCTCTTTCTCTCTCTCTCTCTCTCTCACACACATACATACACACACTCTCACACACACACACATACACACACACACACACAGGCATACGCACATACACACACACACACACACACACACACATACACACACACACACACACACACTCACACACACACACACACACACACACACAGGCATACGCACATACACACACACACTGAGGCACAGGAATGTTGGACAGAATTGGGAGGTGAGGAGAGGTGGGGTGACTAGTGGAGGCCATGTTGACATATCCGATGCTATCGCTGGAGACGTATACTCTCTGCAGTGTTCCAACACAAGCTTTGGGACTCACACATGCGGATAGACACACACACACACACACACACACACACACACACACACACACACACACACACACACACACACACATACACACACACACACACATACACACACACACACTCACATACTGTACACGCATACGTACTCACTCATACACAGACAGACACACACACACACACACACACACATGCATAAATACACACTCATACACACACACACACACACACACACACACGTATGCACATACACATGCATACGTACACACTCATGCACACACACACATATGCACATACACATACACATGCATACAAACACACACACACTCATAGAGTATACACACACACACACACAGACACACTCATACGCACAAAATGTATTAATTCCTAACACATATTTCACTTGAATTATGCTTTAATTAATGGCAGCTCCCTTGAAGACATTTGTCAAAAGTAAGTGCATTTGAGAAAAGGGCATTTGGTAACAGATGTGGGTAACAAGAAATGGCATAATTATAATTGTAATGTCACACGTTTTGATTAATTTCTAAAGGCTTGCACTGCTAAGATATACTTTAAAGACAATAAATGGATTTCATTTGCTTTCTGATCGGGCACCACTCAGTCACACCAGCCTTCCCAGTGCTGTCAGGACCCAGAAGTGAGGCTGGGGCAGTCGGCCATGACAGTCCAGCTCTCTCTGTAGGGTGACCATACGTCCGGATTTCGAGCCCTTTGTCCGGACCTCTCTTGTGCGTCTTCATTTTTGGCCTTTCGTCTTCATTTTGGGTGAAAAAAGGGGCAAAAATGAAGACAAACGAGATAGGTCCGGACAAAGGGCTCAAAAACCGGACTGTCCTTCCAAAATCCGGACGTATGGTCGCCCTACTGACCGCACACACCCCGGGGGGCAGACCAAGTCACCACTACCTGCCAGAGGTGAGTTATTATGAGGGCTCTCTAAGGAAGGCGGAGGGGCGTTATAAACCGCTTTACTGTGACGTTAAAAATGCTTCTGTCTGGCCCCCTTTTAGGTACGGCCAAGTTTTCCAGGCTGGGCTTCATTGGAGCCTACATGTCTCCTTACTTTCCTCTCTCTTTATTCTTCTTCTTGTTGTTCTTTTCTTCTTCATGACTATGTTTTCAGTCGTAGAGAAGTCCCCCCACCTCCACCCTCCTCATCCCCCCACCTCCACCCTTCTCATCCCCCCCACCCCCACCCTCCTCATCCCCCCACCCCCACCCTCCTCATCCCCCCACCTCCACCCTTATCATCCCCCCACCTCCTCCCTCATCCCCCCATCTCCTCCCTCCTCATCCCCCCATCTCCTCCTCCCTCATCATCCCCCCACCTCCTCCCTCATCCCCCCATCTCCTCCCTCCTCATCCCCCCATCTCCTCCTCCCTCATCATCCCCCCACCTCCTCCCTCATCCCCCCATCTCCTCCCTCCTCATCTCCCCATCTCCTCCTCCCTCATCATCCCCCCACCTCCTCCCTCATCCCCCCATCTCATCCCTCCTAATCCCCCCATCTCCTCCTCCCTCATCATCCCCCCACCTCCTCCCTCATCCCCCCATCTCCTCCCTCCTAATCCCCCCATCTCCTCCTCCCTAATCATCCCCACACCTCCTCTTCACCGACGCTTCACCGACTATAATAGCAGCTCTGCTGAAATGAGAGGGAGCTTGTCATGTGTTTGGCGTGCTGTTTCTAGTGGGGGGGGGGGGGGGGGGGGGGGCGTACTGTATATGGCGCCTGTTGGAGCTCAGCTATACGTGTTGAGGGGCTGATGGGTGTGTGCGTGTGTGTGTGTGTGTGTGTGTGTGTGTGTGTGTGTGTGTGTGGAGGAAAGGGAACACTGGGCCCCAGCAGTCGGAGGAATGATGTTTTCATCAACAGCGTGTGAGACAAAAGGGAGTTCAACTAA
>NC_085002.1:3232362-3309862 GCF_963854185.1 Sardina pilchardus | reverse complement strand
GGAGAGGAGGTGCGTACTGTAGGTGCGTTAGGTGAGGTGAGGAGGAGAAGAGGTGCGTTTGGAGGTGAGGTGAGGAGGAGAAGAGGAGCGTTAGGAGGTGAGGTGAGGAGGAGAAGAGGTGCGTTTGGAGGTGAGGTGAGGAGGAGAAGAGGTGCGTACTGTACTGTAGGTGCGTTTGGAGGTGAGGTGAGGAGGAGAGGAGGTGCGTACTGTAGGTGCGTTTGGAGGTGAGGTGAGGAGGAGAGGAGGTGCGTACTGTAGGTGCGTTTGGAGGTGAGGTGAGGAGGAGAGGAGGTGCGTACTGTAGGTGCGTTTGGAGGTGAGGTGAGGAGGAGAGGAGGTGCGTACTGTAGGTGCGTTAGGAGGTGAGATGAGGAGGAGAGGAGGTGCGTACTGTAGGTGCGTTAGGAGGTGAGGAGAGGAGGAGAAGAGGTGCGTACTGTAGGTGCGTTAGGAGGTGAGGAGGAGAGGTGCGTACTGTAGGTGCGTTTGGAGGTGAGGTGAGGAGGAGAGGAGGTGCGTACTGTAGGTGCGTTTGGAGGTGAGGGGAGGAGGAGAGGAGGTGCGTACTGTAGGTGCGTTTGGAGGTGAGGTGAGGAGGAGAGGAGGTGCGTACTGTAGGTGCGTTAGGTGAGGTGAGGAGGAGAAGAGGTGCGTTTGGAGGTGAGGTGAGGAGGAGAAGAGGAGCGTTAGGAGGTGAGGTGAGGAGGAGAAGAGGTGCGTTTGGAGGTGAGGTGAGGAGGAGAAGAGGTGCGTACTGTACTGTAGGTGCGTTTGGAGGTGAGGTGAGGAGGAGAGGAGGTGCGTACTGTAGGTGCGTTTGGAGGTGAGGTGAGGAGGAGAAGAGGTGCGTACTGTAGGTGCGTTTGGAGGTGAGGGGAGGAGGAGAGGAGGTGCGTACTGTAGGTGCGTTTGGAGGTGAAGTGAGGAGAAGAGGTGCGTACTGTAGGTGCGTTTGGAGGTGAGGGGAGGAGGAGAGGAGGTGCACAGGGCGATGATGGCTCCAGTGTTGGATCTGGGGAATTGTTGTTTGAATCACGATAATACACAACAATAACCTGACGAGGTCTAACGACTCCCTGTTTGAGCCAGACAACGAGCTGAGATGATGCTGGGCTATAACGGACATGCTTCAACTCACTCTCTCTCTCTCACACACCCACACCACACACACACACACACACACACACACACACACACACACACACACACACACACACACACACACACAGCCATTTAGCTCATGTGCAATAAAACACATGGCCCACCTGAGGATGTGTTCGGTTTGAAAATAATGGAGGTCTCCAAGTCCTGTTGTCTTTATTATGGAGCAGGGAATACTCCTGGCATGCCACAATAGCCTGGGATGAGCCGCGGCACACAGCAACGCTCCCTTTCTCATGATAATCTCTCTCTGTGGAGAGTGCAGGGGGAGATGGGATTTGGTCTGGTAGGCTACTATGGTCCTCAGAGAGGTATCTCATTAATGCACGCCTCCTTGTTGTATGCCCGATGCAGGGAAAGAATACAGTTGTTTGCTGGATTCATCGTCCACCTGTTCACCTTGTGTTGCCTTCATAAAATGTGCACGTCTGATTGAGTCATTTTGCCAGTTCCTTGTCCAAAGTGATGCAATATTTATGTGTCTGATTAAAAACTGCCTGTTTATCACCAATGTATATGTGCATTTCCTTACCGGTAAGGTGATGTTCTTGCTAGCCAGTATGAACGTTTGTGTAATGTATGTGAGGAAGGTATCGCTTGTGTGCTGCTGCCCTTAATTGAACTGTGAGGCGATAAAGCGAGTGAGTCTGATATTATTCATAAGTCTGTAATGGCCCCTGGTACCTCTGGGCTCTGCCTCAGTGAGATATTAAAATGTGTATTGCCCAACAAAGCACTGGGGACGCATACTGAGATGGTGGAGATGTCTGATCAAAAACAGACCTGTATTTAAGGCTGCCTGCCAAAAAACAAAGACGGGGATCTGTCAAAAAGTGAAGAACACTGCCCTCTTGTGGTGAACAAGATGATGTTGTTTTTGATTGAAGCCTTTGGCAATAGAGTGGTACCAGTGCTTCTCAAAACATCCCATTGCTCTGCTCTGACTGAGATTAGTATTATCTAATATGGATGTTACATACTACTCAGTGTAAATACTGACCTATATCCATTAGGCATATCCAATCTGGAAGTTACCATAGGGTTTCAAGAGAAGCATATAGGCTACTTAAAATGAAGATCAATGTTCATCTGAATCTCGTGGCATAACTGAACAAGTTAAACACTGACAACCCCCAAAATGTGGGATCTAAAATTATATGATCCAAAAACCCTGCGCTGGGAGAGCAGCCTGGGGAGTAAAATACTTCTACTTGTGAGACACAACTTACTGAATGTCCAATATCTGCATTAGGTTGCTTTCTGAAATACTTGTGTCGGATGTACAGTATGCGGTGCAGTGTACAGTATGTGTGACGGAGACACAAAGGCATGCCCTTACACGGTGAACTCTGCTTCCACTATCTTTTATTAGTGTGGCCTACAAACTATGATACAGATCCTTCATACATCAAACGACAAACGGCTACATACATAAATACATGATTACACTCATACAAAAATGACTACATTCACACAAACATGATCACATTCACACATCCGGTGACAAACAGCGATAAAAAAAAAAAAACTCTCTCAGCCCTGTGTATTTGAACTCCTCTGCTAATAAGACACTGATCTCCCATCAAACCTCAAGGCAGTCCATGCCACTACCCCTTACTGATACAGTACATTGTGTAAAGGCTGACTTTTATTTTGACGCACTGTGACATACCTGCAATCAAGAGGTGACAGGTGGCCATCTCAAGCCATAAGCTAGTAGTCACCTAGTCACTGCTAAAGCCATGTGATGATATTTATGCATGTCAGCTTACGATCATTTGTTTTGGCAATTTTGTCAAACACTGCTGCTCAATGACAAACATTGGCTGCCATATTAGTAACATACATTGTGCAAAATGGCACTAAAAACTTCCCTCCTCCTTCTACCTCTTTTTTCTCCCATCACACTTGGCCAGTGCTTATAGCGTGGAGTGGACACTCTTATCCTCTAGCAACAGTGCTGACTGATGCAGTAGTAAGTCCTCGCTAAAGTCTCCTCTGCACTGGAGCCTGAATGTTATTCTCCTGCTGTAAATGGCTTGGGATAGAAGTGTCTGTTACAGGAGACCATGTGAACAACAACCTTATGAGTCCAGAACAAATTAGATAACCATGCGCCATGAATGTGTGTGTGTGTGTGTGTGTGTGTGTGTGTGTGTGTGTGTGTGTGTGTGTAGCTGAGATCACCTGAGTGAGCTGTTGTGTTGGTTATGTGTGTGTGTGTGTGTGTGTGTGTGTGCCACTTTGTATACAGAAGCAGTTTGAGGTTTGTTTGGGAGACCAATACTCTGTATTTTAGACTTTAAAGTAGTCTCATGCGGGAAAAACAGTTTATGTCCACTAACACCAAGTGGAGACGCCGGACATTAACAGGCAAAACCTGGAGAGCAAACAGGAACGAATGAAGGGACAGAGCAAGGAAGTCTTTGAGGGATGCTGGGAAACCATATATGAACTAGACAGGAGAGCTTAAACGAGGGAAAAGTCCAACCAAGAGGTGAGTGGAAGAACCACACATATACAAAGTATCTCCCGAACGTTAGCGGTTACACTCAGTCTATCTTCAAGTAAAATAAGAATATTATTATTAAAAAATGATTAGGGCTGTCAATCGATTACAATTTTAATCTAATTAATTACATACTCTGTGATTAATTAACCTAAATACATTGCATATAAGACTTTCAAAATGCAAATTCAATTCAAATGCATCAATGACTCTTTCACTGCCCAAATAATGACAATCTATAGTATGACCTTATATGTTGAGGAAATAAATTCAGAAGGGCCTTGGGAAGTTTTTTTAAACATACAAGGCATTTCAGGCCACAGTTACAGTATAACCTAGGGGACACAATGAAAATAAATTAACACTCCCCTAAATGTCAACACTGCTTCTTTGCATTAATGTGGTACTATAGAGTTGACGAAGTCCGGTGACATGCAAGTTCCGTGCTACAGACATTGCAGAGGACTGTATTTTAATCAACACTTTCTTTTTAACACCATCAGGCCATTTTTTTTTTTCTTTCTTTTAAGTAAATGTTCCAATCAGTGATCCAGGCAGCACATTCTCGTCCCGCCATTTTACAGTCTAATGGTTACTGACTAGAATGGCTCCGGGTCTTCGATTAATCTGCGTTATTTTTTTTAATCAATTATTTTATCTCAAACTAATTAATCAGTTATTTTGACAGCCCTAAAAATTATATATATATAAAAAATTAGTATTCAAAATGTGAAAATAAGGACATATGGTTCTTCATCTCAAGGCCCACAATGAATACATGTGAATGATGTCAATAGATGTGTGGAGCTGAGCTCACATGTGAGTGTATGTGTGTGTGTGTGTGTGTGTGTGTGTGTAGTGCAGCTGCGTTCACGTGTGCGAGCTGTTGTGTCGCGTGTGTGTGCGCAGGTGGCCCTTGATCTGGCTGGACTGGCTGAAGCGCTTGCCGCACAGCGGGCAGCTGTAGGGCTTCTCGCCGGTGTGCGTGCGCAGGTGCACCTTCAGGTGCGCCGTCTGGTTGAAGCCCTTGAAGCAGACGTGGCAGCGGTACGGCCGCTCGCCCGTGTGGATGCGCTGGTGCTCCTTGAACTTGCCCGAGTAGCGGAAGCACTTGCCGCACACGCCACAGCGGTACGGCTTCTCCTTGCCGTGCGCCACCTGCTTGTGGATGCTCAAGTCGCGCGCGCTGCCCACACACTTGCCGCACAGCGTGCAGTAGAACGGCCCCTGGTGCTGCTGCTGGGGCTGGGGCTGGGGCTGGTGGGGCTGGTGGGGCTGGTGGTGGTCGGGCTCCATGCTGGAGGTCTGAGGGGGGAGCTCAGACAAGTCTCTGCCCAGCAGGGTGCTTGGTCCCTGGGCATAACTCGGCGGCAGGTACCCTACTGTGCCGGCACTGTCGGAAATGTAGCCGACTCCCATCCCAGCGGCCTCCACTGAGCCGTCGGAGAGCATGGAGCTGCTGTGCGGGAGCTCTGTGTTAAACTCTATTATACTGCATTCCTCAGAGCAGTCCTCTGTTTTGATTGGCCGAGGCGGGCCAAGGGGGATGGATTCCATCTCTCCGACGTCTCCCATGTGTGGTGTGTAACCTGCGAAGGAGTCGGGGAGGCTCTGCTCATGATGGTCATCGTGAAAGAGGGGCGGCGTTGTGACGTGGTCCGTCTCGTGGGGTTCCTCTGCTGCTGGCGTGACTGCCACGGGCGGGCCCTCTTCATGTTTGACCTCGATGACCTCCGGGGATTGTGGGTCCTCCGGGGCGGGTGCTGCACTGAGCGCGCGCTCACAGACAGGTGAGGGGTTCAGCTGGTGTCTCTCCGCAGAGAGCACTGGCAAGAGATGGGGTAACAGAACAGAACAGAACAGTGTCAGCACTAAAGGCAGTGGTCCCAGTTCACATTAGGCCATAGTTGCAACATTATTACACTGGACTACAACATTAACAACTATTTGGTTGAACAATAATGCATTAGCAAAAAAACATCAGTGTTGGAAATGTCCCGTAGTTGTCGGCTCATTACAGCTAGCGACGAAAGCAGCCTGTTGAAGTTGTAGGGGGAAGTCAAAGTATCGAACTTTAGGGAAATCTGGAGAGGCAGTCGAATGGCCTTTATGTACTCACGCTAAAATGAAACAGGAGGCCATACTGCACAGTGTGACACCATAGCAGTTGAGATATAAACATAGTCGGACATTTGAAAAACAAATTGCTTTCGTTTATTACCTCGTTGTATACCGGCAGAGATGGCACCAACATCTGCCAGCCTCTGCTTCAAGTCACGGTTTTCCTCTTTCGTTAGGGCGATTTCGTTCTGATATTCCAGTATCGTGTCCTTGATTACCTGAAATATCTCATCTGCGGCCACTTTTAAACGTTCATTGAGATACAAATTTAACACGTCCAATTTCGTCATCTTCGAATGTCAGATAGGCCTTATCCCCAACGAAATATGACTTATTATTGTCATAAGATATTGAAAAGATACCGGGCACTGCAACCGGGACCCCTCTTCGGGCACAACAACATTGGCGTCTACTTCCTGTTTTACTCTTCCCCTGACCTACGATATTGGGCGTTACCGCCACCTACTGGTCGGGGTTTGGAAAGGACAGAGAGAGAGAGAGAGAGAGAGAGAGAGAGAGAGAGAGAGAGAGAGAGAGAGAGAGAGAGAGAGTTAAAGATTTTTTTCACTTTTAATGGTTTACTTTATAATAACAATAATAATTAAAATAAAAATAATAATACAAATAGTAGTGATATTATTATTATTATCAAAGTTATGGTTATTTAACAGACGCCTTTGTCCAAAGCGAAAAAAGATCCCTTCAACCTGTCTCTGTTATTATCATTATCATTATTATTATTATTATTATTATTATTAGGAGTAGTACTAGTAGTAGTAGTCAGTGTTGGGAAGGTTACTTTAGAAATGTAATGTGTTAGAGTTACAAGTTACTCTGTTTAAAATGTAATGGTAGTGTAACTATTTGAATTACTTTTTCTGAGTAACGTAACTAATTACTTTTGATTACTTTTTGATTACTTTTCCGATTTTTGAATGATATACTGTATATAGTCCCCAAATCCATGCTAAGATTTCGGCCTTGGTCTACAGTCTGCCGAGCAGTTCTGTACAAGCACACAAGGCAGCAAGGACATTCAATACATGAATTAGCATCACATTTTTTGTGAGGATAATATAATGATAATCATAACACGTTTACAGGCAGGCATGTAGGCCTACGCTGATGGCGCTGTAGACGTGATAGAGCCTATCAGAAGGTCCCGTATCAAACTATGGCTGTGGAGGGAAACAGTTCTTTTTACACACAATATTATTTGCAAAGTTTTGCTGATAATATTGAGATGTAATTCAAATTGTAATTTTGAAAAATTTCAAAAGTACCTGTAATTGAATTAAAAAAAAATTCTACAGTAACTGTAATATATTACTGATACATTTATTTTGTAATTAAATTACGTAACTCAATTACAAGTAATGCGTTACTCCCCAACACTGGTAGTAGTAGTAGGAGGAGGAGAAGGAGGAGTAGGAGTATATGTGTTTATCAAACAATATTTAAAACAACAAAATACAATTTTGAACGAAAAACAGTAGGCCTAGGCTACATTTCTCAAACAGTCTTGCACTGGGTTCTAGAATCATTGTGATGCAGTTATGTGTCATAATCCACCAATATTCTAAGTTCTATGTGTCATGGTGACCATGGTAACATGTAAAAGGGGATGTCAAGCCTCAGATCTTCATTCTACAGCAATCAGTGATCAAGTGCAGGTGAGTCTAAAGCCCAATTCACACCAAAGATTCCCGACGCGACGAGACTGAGTTGCAGCGGTGTGAATTAGAAGTTGCACGTAGTTGCAAGCGGTCGCAAGCGGTCGCAGAGCATTAAACACGTTGAGTCGCAGTCGCAAGGTTTTAGAGCGTCGCGGCTCGTCTCGTCGGGAATCTTTGGTCTGAACCCTACTTAATGTACAACCATTTAGTTGTGTCAGTTTTCTATAGTAGACCTACATACGAAAATAGTTTGAGAAAATTGAATGACACAAAATTATATAAACATAGAAATGTTCAAGTTTTAATGGTATCTGTGAGTGTGTGTGTGTGTGTGTGTGGGGGGGGGGGGGGGGGGGTTGCCTGTACAGTATGTGAGAGTGGGGGTGATATGCAATATGTGATCATTTATTATGAAAGAGCATCTTTAAACAAGCAATAAACTCACTTCAGGGTTACATCCAATTCTAAACGAAAGACGCTTTTCCTTCTCCTTAAGGACATGTGAGCCTCACCTGGGCCAAATGATATCTTCCCCAAACAGTGTTTCAGATACAGAGAAAGACAAACAAGACAGAAAGCCAAGTGATCCAAACATGGCCGAAAGCTCTGTTAGGATTCCAGGTGTCCCCCCTGAAGGGCGGCTGGACCCCGGCTCCCAGGAGGCGTGGCTGGGGCGGCCGGTCCCCGACAAGAGAGAGGTGGAGCAGTGGCTGGAGGAGCTGGAGAGAAAGGTGGCCAGGGACAGGATGAGGCACGAGATGAGGGACAGGATGAGGGACGAGATGAGGCACGAGATCAGGGACAGGATGAGGGACAGGATGAGGCACGAGATCAGGGACAGGATGAGGGACGAGATGAGGGACGAGATGAGGGACGAGATGAGGGACAGGATGAGGGACGAGATCAGGGACGAGATGAGGGACAGGATGAGGCACGAGACGAGGGACAAGAACAGGGACAGGATGGGGGACGAGATCAGGGACCAGATGAGGGACGAGATGAGGGACAGGATGGGGGACGAGATCAGGGACCAGATGAGGGACGAGATGAGGGACAGGATGGGGGACGAGATCAGGGATGAGATGCGGCAGATGAGAGAGGCTGCGCGCAGAATGGGCCCACAGATGTGGTGGGCAAGACAGTGGGACTGGCAGTATGTATTCTATATATAATACTATAAAGTACATACATACATATATAGATACTGGAGACAGTGGGAGAGGCAATATGTATTCTATACATTAATAATAACACTATAAAGTACATACATACATATATAGATACTGGAGACAGTGGGAGAGGCAATATGTATTCTATACATTAATAATAACACTATAAAGTACATACTGTACATACATATATAGATACTGGAGACAGTGGGAAAGGCAATATGTATTCTATACATTAATAATAACACTATAAAGTACATACTGTACATACATATATAGATACTGGAGACAGTGGGAGAGGCAATATGTATTCTATACATTAATAATAACACTATAAAGTACATACTGTACATACATATATAGATACTGGAGACAGTGGGAGAGGCAATATGTATTCTATACATTAATAATAACACTATAAAGTACATACTGTACATACATATATAGATACTGGAGACAGTGGGAAAGGCAATATGTATTCTATACATTAATAATAACACTATAAAGTACATACTGTACATACATATATAGATACTGGAGACAGTGGGAGAGGCAATATGTATTCTATACATTAATAATAACACTATAAAGTACATACTGTACATACATATATAGATACTGGAGACAGTGGGAGAGGCAATATGTATTCTATACATTAATAATAACACTATAAAGTACATACATACATATATAGATACTGGAGACAGTGGGAGAGGCAATATGTATTCTATACATTAATAATAACACTATAAAGTACATACATACATATATAGATACTGGAGACAGTGGGAGAGGCAATATGTATTCTATACATTAATAATAACACTATAAAGTACATACATACATATATAGATACTGGAGACAGTGGGAGAGGCAATATGTATTCTATACATTAATAATAACACTATAAAGTACATACTGTACATACATATATAGATACTGGAGACAGTGGGAGAGGCAATATGTATTCTATACATTAATAATAACACTATAAAGTACATACTGTACATACATATATAGATACTGGAGACAGTGGGAGAGGCAATATGTATTCTATACATTAATAATAACACTATAAAGTACATACTGTACATACATACAGTATATAGATACTGGAGACAGTGGGAGAGGCAATATGTATTCTATACATTAATAATAACACTATAAAGTACATACTGTACATACATATATAGATACTGGAGACAGTGGGAGAGGCAATATGTATTCTATACATTAATAATAACACTATAAAGTACATACATACATATATAGATACTGGAGACAGTGGGAGAGGCAATATGTATTCTATACATTAATAATAACACTATAAAGTACATACATACATATATAGATACTGGAGACAGTGGGAGAGGCAGTATGTCTTCTATACATTAATAATAACACTATAAAGTACATACTGTACATAGATACTGGAGACAGTGGGAGAGGCAGTAGGCCTACTCTACGCTAATAAGCTGATACTGAAAGTTCATGTAAAAGCAAGATCTTTGTCCAGCATTTTGGTTCATTTATGACGTATTCAGTCATTAACACAGTGCTTTTAAATCTACAGTATCTATCAGGAGGCTCGGAGGATAAGGCAGGAAGTGATAGGTGCCCAGCTGATAAGACTGGAGGAGAGGGTGATAGAAGAGGAAAAAGTGATAAAGAGAGCAGCGGAGGAAGAGAGACACTTAAGAGAAATGGAAGAGAAGGTGAGGGCGCAAGAGAGACTCTTGAGGCAGAAAATAGTGGAGCAGGAGCGACCAATAAGGGAGACGGTGGAAAGAGCGAGGGAGGCAGAGAGACTCTTGAGAGAGAAAGTGAAGCAGAAGGAGAAACAGTTCACAGACATGATGGAGGCAGTAAGAGAGAAAGAGAGAATGTGCAGGGAAGAAGCAAGGGAGGAAGAAAGGCACATACGAGACATGGAAGATAAAGTGACGGAGAGAGAGAGGATGCTGAGGGAAAAGGTAAGACAGGATGAAGGACAGATCATGGAGATGGAAGAAAAGGTGAGAGAGTGTTATAGGATGTTTAGGAGAGCTGTGAGGGAGGAAGAAAGATGGATACGAGAGGTAGAAGAGACTGCAAGAGAGAAAGAAAGAATGCTGAGAGCAAACGCAGCAGAGGAAGAGAGACTGGTGAGAGGGATGGCAGAGATAGTGAGAGAGAGAGAGGATGATTAGAGAGATGGCCAGCATTGTAGCGCAGGAAAGAAGGATGAGAGGCCTAGAAGAACTCAAGATTGAATTGGAATACATGTACATGGCAAAACTGAGAGATCTGGTACAGAGGAAAGAGATGGAGGTGCAGAAAGAGGAGGAACGGATGCGAATGCTGGAAGAGAGAGCGGAAGAGGAGCATAGAATGATGGACATGCAGAGAAAAGCAAAGGAAGAAGAAACAAAAAAGAGAGATATGGAAGACAAAGCCAGCGAGCAGAAGAGGATCTTGGGAGAGCTGGAGAAAACAGCGAAGGACGAGGAGAGAACAATGAGAGCAATAGAAGGGGATGTGAGAAAACAGGAGGAACTTTTGATACAAAAGGTGAAGGACGAGGAGAGAACAATGAGAGCAACAGAAGAGGACGTGAGAACACAGGAGGAACTTTTCATACAAAAGGTGAAGGAAGAAGAAAGATGGACGAGAGAGGCAGAAGACAAAGCCACAGAGCAGGAGAGAACGGCGAGAGAGATGGAGAAAAGAGCGATGGAGGGGGAAAGAAAAATAAGAGAGATGAAAGTGAAAGCGATAGAGCGTCAGAGACTTCTGAGAGAGGCCGAGAAAAAAGCAAAGGAGAATGAAAAACGGATGAAAGAGATAGAAGCAAAAGTGAGACAGTGTGAGAGACTGCTGAGAGAAAAAAAGAGATGATGGAGGAACTGACTGATCAGGAGAGAACTCATTTAGAGAAGGAGAGACAAGCAAAGGAGAAAGACAGACGAATTCATGAGATGGTAGAAGAAGCGATAGAACGCAAGAGAAAACGGAAAGAGGTAGAGATTAAAACAAAGGAGGAAGAGAGAGTAATGGAGGAGATGACGGAGAGAGAGAGAGAGAGCTGAAGCAAATGCAGAGAGATGGAGAAAAAAGTGACAGAACAGCAAGCAAAAGAGCAGAAGGAGATAAAAGTTAAAAGCTGAAGATGAAGAAAGGAAACGGAGAAAGATGGAAGAGGAGGAACTGTGGAAAATGAGAGAGATGGCCCAGGACATCGATGAGAGCGATGACCTTTTGATGGATGACAAGAAGGAGCTCATGTTTGAGGCTGCCAAGAGGGCAAAACTGAGGTGGATGAAAAGTAAAGAAATGTAAAAAAGATGGACAAAAAATTATTTATTTTTCTTTAACCATTAAAATACAATCATATAAAGGCCTTGCTGAGTCTTTTTGGTGTAAAAAAAAGGCAAAATGCAGTACAATGCAAAACAAGTTTTATTGTTGCATATACAGTACTTTGCAATATGAAAGAGGGATAAATAAACAGACAAAGGGAGTTGAAATAGGACTGTACAGAACCAGCCAAACTATCCATACATGTACACATTATACACCCATTCATACAATATATAGGCTACACACACACACACACACACACACACACACACTGCAATGCACTGTACTGTACTGTTCTTTCTTATAGTTACAGTGCATGAAAATGCACTGTAGGCTACTGTTCTTCCTGAGACTACATATCCTGTTCCACTGTTTCCTCTGCCTACAACTGTATCAAAGTAGAAGTCCTCACTACAATAATTTACTATTAGATACTTTAAATATTGAAACTACTCAACTGTTAAGCTGTTCAACCATTCCAACTCATCAACTCTGCCTCCAGCCAACTACATGAAACCTCCACATACCTAGCAACCAACATAGCAACCATTAAAATTAAGCATTTATGACAATTTCTAGCAACCAATATCATTATACTACAGTATCTTCTTTATTCCTGATAGTGGCCACTATGGATACCCTAGCAACAACTGTTTCAAAATAAAAGTCCTCACTAGCAGGTTAGGTAGTTAGCATTGTTAGCATAGTTATCATTGTTAGAATAGTTAGCATTTTTAGCATAACTGCTAGAAATCATCAGCTAAGTTAGCTAAATAACCTGGTTAGCATTGTTAGCATATTTCTAGTTAATATTATTATTTTCTTTCTTTGGATAACTTCAAACATTTCTTTTTTTTAAAGCAGCTGCTGGCTTTTTTGTCTTAAATCTAGCCAGCATGCTGGTGTGTCTTGGCGACTGTAACCAAGAGACACCATTAACATCAAAATTAACATCAACATTTATTTTAAATGGTACATTACTTACACAGAAAACGTCAGAAATGGTAATTAATTACACAACATATTGTTGATTTAAAGGGATATTTAATAGAACAAACATGACATTACAATATTATGTTGACAAAATATGTACAAAATGAGTAGATTCTGTCTGGTATATATTTTAAAAGCAGCTTGAAAAATAATTAAAAACAAAAAAAAACAAAAAAAGACTGACATTCTCTGTATTCCCATTCTGACTAAAATACGAGGTAGCAATAAATCAAAGTACCTCAGCATTTCGTTGATAAATAATATTTACATTTAAACAGGTGATGAGGAAGCTAGGAGCGGCTGACGGCACACAGCTTGTGTGGGGAGGGGTTGAGGGTGAAGCCCACCGCCGGTGTGAGGTCCAGCTCGTCCTCAGAGACGCCGGGAGGAGGAGTGAAACGGAAGCGTTGAAGAAGAGACGTGAAGAAGAGGAAGAGCTCCATCCTGGCCAGACTCTCGCCCACACACACCCTGCGGCCTGAGACAAGAGAAAGAGACAAAGAGAGACAAACTAAATAGAGAGACATACTGTACAGGGTCTGTCTGGAAGAACTACGCCAGTTAAAAAAGACACTGAAAAACAATCATGTGATTTTTCTGGATTAATCCGTAAGTGCAGTAGAGTGTAGCGGATCACCCGTCTACTTTCCCTTTCAATAGCCCTATCTCACGTTAAAATGGAATGAAATAGGTGAACGCTGCCTCCTATGTCTATGCAACAATAACAATAGGACCTACTGTACCTGCAGAGAAGGGCATGAACGCGTCTCTCTTGACAAAGCGGCCCTGGTCATCCAGGAAATGTCCAGGGTGGAAGTCGTACGGTTTGGCCCATTCGGACTCATCGCGCAGCACAGAGGTCAGCAGGGGAAACACCGTGGTGCCCTACAGGACAGGTCAGGGGTCAGGGTTCAGGGGTCAAATCACACAGAAAGGTCACAGGGCTGTTTTGGGATAAAGCTAGTTTGATAATGGATCAGAACAGCTGCCTGGAACACAAACCTTTTGGACTTAAAGTAGTGATCGTCATAGCGACACTTTTTATGATAAGAATAGATAACACCAAATGAGAAAAAGCAAACAATATATATCATAGGAAAGGAAAGAGAAATATCACAGAATATGCCATAATTTTACAAATAAATAATAAGCTCAAACCTTCTTGATGAAGAAGCCTTGGAATTGGACATCACAGCTGGTGGTGTGTGGGATGCTCATGGGCACGATGTTGGCGACTCTCTGGGTCTCGTGGATCACGGCGTCCGTGTAGGGCATGCTCTTCCTGTCCTCCACCACAGGCTGCCGTCCGCCAATCACCCGGTCCATCTCCTCCTGGACGCGGTCTGCAAATGAGTCATCATGAAGTCCAGTTTATTACCTCCGCCAAAGAGGCTATGTTTTCATCTGGGTTTGTTTGTTTGTTTGTTTGTTTGTTTGTCTGTCTGTCTGTCTGTTTGTTAGCAAGATAACTCAAAAAGTAATGGATGGATTTCGCTGAAATTTTCAGGGAAGGTCAGACATGACCCAAGGAAGAAACTAATTTTGGGAGCGGTTCGTATCACCGTCGGGATTCCGGAGACATTTACGTGTTTTGTTTAGTGGTGTAAGGGCATGTAATGGCCACTCGGTGGCGATCTGAATAGTTTAGGTTCAAAAGTATGACAACCTAGGAAGAACAATACAGGAGGAGGTCTGCACTCTCGGAGTGCTTTTCTAGTTAATTTTTTTATCCAGGGTAGTCAAGTCAAGTCAAGTCAATTTTATTTATATAGCACATTTAAATACAGCAGAGGTTGACCCAAAGAGCTTTACAACAGAAGAAGTCAGAAATTGGATAGGACATTTGACAAAAGGGGGTCCAAGAATACACAGGTCTTGACTAAATAATGCATTAAATAAGTAAAAAGAAATAAGAACAACATAGAATAAAACAGGTAAAATGGAATAAAACAAGAAAATAAAAGTATACAAAAATAAGAGCAAGGTTAAGAGCAATAAATGAAATAAGATTAAAATAAATAAAAAGAAAAAAAAGATAAAAAATAAAATAAAAAGAAGTAGGGAATATGGGAGGGAGTTAAGGGTTGTTAAAAGCAAGATTGAAAAGGTATGTCTTTAAGTTGGACTTAAAGCTGGCAAGGGTGGTAGAGGATTTAATATGGGGTGGAAGGGGATTCCACAGGTTTGGGCCAGCAACAGAGAACGCCTGGTCACCTCTCGTTTTAAGACGAGTATGGGGGACAGATAGGAGCTGTTTAGTAGATGACCGGGTCGACCTGGGGGTGGAGTGTAGGGAAAGCATTTCTGCAATATAAGGGGGGGCTAAGCCACTAAGAGCTTTAAAAACAAAAAGTAAAATCTTAGAATCAATTCTAAATTTGACAGGAAGCCAGTGCAGCTGAGCCAGGACTGGTGTGATATGCTCTCTCTTTTTAGTGCCAGTGAGCAATCTAGCTGCTGCATTCTGGACCATCTGTAATTTGTGGATGTTGGATTGAGTAAGACCTGTGTATAAAATATTGCAATAATCAAGTCTGGAGGAAATAAAAGCATGTATAAGAACTTCAAGATCCTTCTGTGATAAAAGGGATCTAAGATTCGATATTACTCTAAGTTGATAAAACCACATCTGACCACACTATTGATTTGTTTATTAAAATCCAGAGAGCTATCCAGCATTACACCAAGATTCCTAACCACAGAGTGCAGGTTATTGGAGAGGGGACCAAGAGCACTGCTGAGGCTGGTGACAGAAGAAGGGGGACCAAATATAATGACTTCAGTTTTGCTATCGTTAAGTTGTAAAAAATTGCATGCCATCCAAGATTTAATGTCATTAAGGCAGCTATACAGTTTGTCTAGTGTGCATGTGGTCTGAGGGGCAACTGGGAGGTAGATCTGGGTATCGTCAGCATAGCAGTGGTAATGGATGCCATATCTGTCAAAGATAGAACTCAGGGGCAGCATGTAGAGAGAGAAGAGGAGGGGGCCAAGGATTGACCCTTGGGGGACCCCACATTTCATGGTGGCAGAAGAAGAGGAGTAATGACCCAGTTTAACTGAAAAAGTCCTCTCTTTCAGGTAAGAGGTGAACCAGGTTAAAACAGTGCCCTCTAGCCCAACTGTATGTTCCAGCCTCTGCAGCCTCTGCCTCACATTGAGACAGAAGTCTCTTTTTCAAGAGAGCCCAGGGAGCTTCATTACTGTTCTTATATGATGTGATCTCAGCTCAATATTTTGCAAGCTGTTTTGCCATTTAGTGAGCAAGTCAAATTTGCAGCAGTTGGTGACGTAAGATAAGTCAGTGGCTCTCTTACCCTGTATGTGAGGGTATTAAGTGGCTCTCTTACCCTGTATGTGAGGGTATTAGTGGCTCTCTTACCCTGTATGTGAGGTTATCAGTAGTTCTCTTACCCTGTATGTGAGGGTATTAAGTGGCTCTCTTACCCTGTATGTGAGGGTATTACTGGCTCTCTTACCCTGTATGTGAGGTTATCAGTGACTCTCTTACCCTGTATGTGAGGTTATCAGTGGCTCTCTTACCCTGTATGTGAGGGTATCAGTGGCTCTCTTACCCTGTATGTGAGGGTATTAGTGACTCTCTTACCCTGTATGTGAGGGTATTAGTGGCCCTCTTACCCTGTATGTGAGGGTATTAGTAGTTCTCTTACCCTGTATGTGAGGGTATTAGTGACTCTCTTACCCTGTATGTGAGGGTATCAGTGGCTCTCTTACCCTGTATGTGAGGGTATTTGGCCATAGCTCTCTTACCCTGTATGTGAGGGTATTAGTGGTTCTCTTACCCTGTATGTGAGGGTATTAGTGGCTCTCTTACCCTGTATGTGAGGGTATTTAGCCATCAGCAGCAGCCCCCAGCGCAGAGTGGTTCCTGTTGTATCTGTGCCCGCTGCAAACAGATTGGCCACGGAGAAGACCATGTTCTCCTCATGGAAGAACGTATCTTTCCGTCCAGATTCCTGCCCAACACAGTCCCAGATTAGAAGCCAAAACAATCCAGACCATGCCATTTTTCACCTCATAATCTACTTATCCATAATTATGAGTCGATTTGATTTATATATCCTGAAATGCATTATGCACTTCTCCGCTTTATATTGCAACTGACATTTATAGTCAGTCATTGCATCTGATTATTCCACGTGCATCTAAACATGTGTGGCTGTATAACTGGGACATGAACATATCCTTCATTTATTACATTACTACCAGATACAGTGTGAACAGACATGTGTATAATTCAGATCATTTACCTCTTCTTTCTGTTTTCGGATAAGGAAGGAGTCAACAAATCCTCTCTGCTCAAGGGGGTTGAGAGTCTCTTGCAGCTCTTGGATCAGCTTCCTCATCTCGTCAGTGTGCTCTTGCATCTTGCTTTTGAGTCTGCGCCAGCTTGACAGCAGCGGACCCAGCCAAGGGAACATGACGAACAGCTGCAAATATTAAGCATTGTCCGCAGTGGTTCATATAAAAGCAGTACAACTCTGTTGTACATGTGTGCATTGTGACGGCTCTGTGTTACAACTTATTGCAAGTCTATATACTGTACACACTCTGATGTCGGTGAGTGACAGAGTACACAAGTTGTGATGTTGTATTTTTCCACGTGTATCTATGCAGCAGAATGTTCTGTGGGGAAACAAGGTCGCCCTCTAGAAGCCATTGTATTGCTACAGCATCTTCGAATCGCGCTTTTACAACACTGCTGCAATGTTGAAGATCTACATCTGCCATTTTACCACATGATTTCAGGATAGGATAGGACATCACTAGACTGGTGAGTTTTAAGTAGAGCAGCTGTGTGCAATTCTGTTGGATTCCAGTTGCCTTTGTCTGAATGGGAGTAACCTGGAGACCCACCCGAACACCTGGAGATCCACCGAGTCGGATGTTTTCATTGGCTCTGTTGACCATGTCTTTGAAGCGGCGGTCGCTGTACTCGAACCTGCTGCCGTACACAATGGCGCTGATGATGTTTGAGACGGCATAGTTCACCGGCTGAGTCGTATCAAATGCTTTACCTGGGTGTACAGTACATACAAGGGTCAATCGCCATGCAGGACATATTAAAGGTCTACATCTTAGCATCACAACCTGTCGAAATGCAAGACGCAGTTTGAGTTAATCTCACCTTTAAAGTTTTCAAACACCTCTGCCAGGTATCGTGTCTCTTCAATTATCTTTTCCTCGCTGGTTTTTTTCCCCATGCCAAAGTCCCGCAGGTTTGTCAAGGCAAAGCGTCTCATCTCTTTCCACTGCTCTCCATTTGTAAAGATGATTCCTGTGGAGCAGAATCAGAATATGAGTGAGTAGCAGTAGACTGAACCATGTGAATGAAGCTCTTATTACACTTTGAAAAGAAAATTAAGATTGTAATATTCTAACACAAAAACATAACCATTTCAGCCAATGCATACAGCTCTGGATAACATTAAGAGACCACTGTAAATATTTCTGATGTTGCTGAGTGACATTTGAATGAGTTTTCGTGTTGTGGTCCCTTAATTTTTTACAAAGCTGTATAATCTACCATCTACAGAGAAGAGGAAAGAGTGTTTTTATACCATGCCCTTTGTTTACAGCCTTGAATGCGGGATCGACATCCCGATCCCCAAACTCTTCAGCATGGTTCACCAGGGCCTCCTTCACCGTCTTATACCCAGACAAGATCACAATCTTCTTGGGTCCAAAGTGAACCGCGAAGACCGATCCGTACGTTTTGGAGAGCTGTGGGTCAGTTCAGTCAGACATTGTCACACCATGCTTGTGCAAGGCACAAAGAGAGCACTGATCTATCTCATCTTTAAGAGCAGTAAACAAAACCTTTGACATCTTTTTAAAAAAAATGTCTTAGACATCTATTTAAAAAATGGCAAAAAGGGACAATAGAGTGTAACACTGTGCACTTTTTCACCTAAATTTGTAAAAGTGTTGACCTACTTAGTGGCACAGAGGTTGCCGAAGGGTTACTTAAGGGTTGGTGATATTTTGCACATCTACACTTAGAGGTTTTGTGTGTGTGTATGAAGTGAATCGTGCTAAAACTGAGAACTATTTTTTTTTTTTTTTTTTTTTTTTTGAAAGATTTTGTTTTTAGATATAGCCTATAGAAATTGAGGTTTGTGAGCTAAATTATTAAGACAGCATTGATTTATTGAGGTTGGTGGCTCCAGTGTTTTTTAAATGTGCAATACAAACAAGGCTGCCTTCACCTGCCATCAGTGCGATAAAGAGGTTGGTAATTATGTTGCTGATATGAGTATGTGTCTGTCTTACAGTAAATACTTAATTGCACAGAAAATCATGACCTTTGCTCATGAGCAACGCTCTGTTTTATTTGACTGGTATGTTTTGCGGTGTCAGCGCTGTTTTAGTTATAGCCTTTCACCCAGCATTATTTTAGCCTTATCACAAAGTCAGTCGCCTCGGGTGGCTCTCCTTCTTCCTTGCCACACCTTTGTACAATAATGAATCTGCTCCGTGACAGTCTTGATAATCTTAAATCAATTAATCTTTTCCATTGATACTGATTACTCTATTAATACTCCAAGATACATTTCTTCTGGAAGTGTCATTTTGTTATTAGAGAAATGCCAAAAAGGGACAATAGAGTGTAACAGTCTGTGCATTTTTTCGCCTAAATTTGCAAAAGTGTTGACCTACTGTACTTAGTGGCACAGAGGTTGCCGAAGCGTCACCTAAGGGTTGGTGATATTTTGCACAACTGCACTTAAAGCATGTGAGATACATCGCACCTTTTTCACCGTTTGAATAAGGAACTTCACACACACTCTTAATGCATGTGAATAAGGAACTTAACACACTCTTAATGCATGTGAACAATGAACATCACACACACAGTCCTACAGTAATGCATGTCACACTCTTCATGCATGTGAATAAGGAACTTCACACACACTCTTCATGCATGTGAATAAGGAACTTCACACACACTCTTAATGCATGTGAATAATGAGCATCACACACACTCTTAATAAATCCTGAATCCTCACCTTACACAGCGCCTCGTGTAGACTCCTCAGGTCCAGCTGCAGCAGGTTCCCGATGATGGGCAGCGGTGTGGGTCCAGGGAGCTTCTTCCCTTTCTCTGGGCTGCTGACGCTCGAGTAGTGAAGGTAGGCAAGCAGCAGCAGCAACCCAGCAACCAGCAGAGAGAACGTGCTGGGGACCTGGACAAGTCCCTCCAGTACAGCCATGGAGAGAGGCAGCTGAAGAGACCAGGCGATGACAACACTGTCAGGTAAAGAGACCAGGCGATGACAACACTGTCAGGTGAAGAGACCAGGCGATGACAACACTGTCAGGTGAAGAGACCAGGCGATGACAACACTGTCAGGTGAAGAGACCAGGCGATGACAACACTGTCAGGTGAAGAGACCAGGCGATGACAACACTGTCAGGTGAAGAGACCAGGCGATGACAACACTGTCAGGTGAAGAGACCAGGCGATGACAACACTGTCAGGTAAAGAGACCAGGCGATGACAACACTGTCAGGTGAAGAGACCAGGCGATGACAACACTGTCAGGTGAAGAGACCAGGCGATGACAACACTGTCAGGTGAAGAGACCAGGTTCTTGCTGTCTGTGAGCTGACTCTTGTCTTGGTCTTCTTTTTAACGGCATATTTAATGGTTTGTGGGAGGAGTCACGTCATCAGCTTTTGATGTGGCCATTGTTTCTGCATGTGCATGGGCACAACAGCCTTTCACCTACACGACAAAATGTACACACCACCCCACGCTGCGCCTGCTGCCCGGGCAAGTTAATAATCAGTCCATGCTGGAGAGGCTGGTCCACGTCCTAAGCCAATCACTGGGTCAATCACCACTTCACCTTTCTCCCAGACAGGTATATGGACACGCCTCCCTTCACCCTCAGCCCTGCAGGTGAGCTGAACCTTCACCTGACGGTTCTGTAATTACTACAGTATCATTTTCTCCACTGGGCAGAAGGCCAGGAATTGTCCTGTCATGATCTGGCGCACGGGCAATCAAGGACTGTATGGCGCAGTGTGCATTTGGCCAGACTTCAGTATAATGCCACCTTACATGTAATGCTGAAATAAGGCCATCTTATATGTAATGCTGAAATAAGGCCATCTTATATGAAATGCTAAAATAAGGCCATCTTCTATAGAATGCTAAAATAAGGCCATCTTATATAGAATGCTAATGTAAGGCCATCTTATATAGAATGCTAATATAAGGCCATCTTATAAAATGCTAATATATAAGGCCATCTTATATGTAATGCTAATATATAAGGCCATCTTATAGGTAATGCTAATATAAGGCCATCTTATATAGAATGCTAATATAAGGCCATCTTATAGGCAATGCTAATATAAGGCTAGGATATATGTTACTTACATAATGCCAGTTTATACTGTATGTAGCCTAATGCTAATATAATGGCAGCTTATAGGTAATGCTTTATAACCAGTTTCAGATTTTGGACTGAAGCTCAAGCAGAGTCTGTTAGCACATCTGTGTGTGTGTGTGTGTGTGTGTGTGTGCGTGTAAATATATACTGTATGTATGTGTGTGTGTGTGTGTAGGCCATATATGTATGTACAGTATATATGTATTATGGTGATACGGTGCTGGTTGTGTGCACTTATTAAGTAGGTACTGTAGATATACAGTATGATTCTTTCTGTGTGAGGACTGCCACTGAAAGTGTACTCTTGTGAAAGTTGCCCGTGCAGAGCAGGTGAAATGTTACTGTGTGTGTGTGTGTGTGTGTGTGTGTGTTTGTGTCTGTGTGAGGACTACCAGTGAGAGTGTGTCCCTGGGAAAGCTGCCCATGTAGAGCAGGTGAAATGTTACAGTGTGTGTGTGTGTATGTGTGTGTGTGTGTGTGTGTGTGTGTGGGCTGCCAGTGAAAATGCGTCCATGAGAAAGGTGAATCTCGTTTCCTCTGGGCCAGAGTTTACAAGCTAACTTATCTCGTCTCTGTGACCTGAAGCCTACAGCCTACTTCCAATTACACTGCTGTTTACAAATCTGTCAACAAATGGCAAAACTCTAACCTTTAACCACTTTAAACCTCTAACCCACTTTCACACTTCCTGTCTGACCATGTGATTATAGTACCTGGTAGGATGTACCCAGCGCCTGGCAAGTGTTCATGCATTTCAGTAATGTACTGTAACATACTGTAGCATAATCTTGTGGCAAGTTTTCAGCTCATAGGATTTATGTTGTCATAAAGCATGTGTGCATGTAATATTGCTTGTCATGATTCAACACACACACACACACACACAAAAGTAAGAGTTGTATTTCCCAATCCCTCACTGCTCCCCGAGCGCCGTTGTTTGGGCAGGCAGCTCACTGCTCTGGGTTAGTGTGTGCTTCACCTCACTGCGTGCTGTGTGCGTTCACTAATTCAGAAATTGGGATAAATGCAGAGATCGAATTTCCCTCACGGGATCAAAAAAGTATATATATTTATACTTATACGGTTTCATCTGTAAAGATTGCATAAGGAGATAACAGTTAAAGGAATACGCCACCCAAAAATGAAATTAAGCTAGTCTCGGTCACCCCCAGAGTTAGAACAGTGAAAAAAACCCGGTTAAAATCCGTCCGGGCATTCTCCTGCTTTGGGAGCAGCGATGTTAGCTTTAGCTTAGAACAGTTGCTGTAGTTGAAGGGTGTCAGTGAGCACGTCCTCCAAAAAGTGACCGAGACGTCTACATTTTTTTCTAAATATATCTTGGGAGCCGTGTGTTCAAAACGAGTACAAATCATAATGCAAAATCGAACAAGACTATTACCTGGGCAGATCTTTACTTGGAACTATTTTCAGCCTCATCGCCGACGAAGCACCGCTAGCTAGGCGCAAAGTTCTCACGTAGCACCACTTGTGAAGTTCCAGTCGAAGCTAGTTGGGAGTTTACAAGACTGCTACGTGAGAACTTTGCGCCTAGCTAGCGGTGCTTCGTCGGCGATGAGGCTGAAAATAGTTCCAAGTAAAGATCTGCCCAGGTAATAGTCTCGTTCGATTTTGCATTATGATTTGTACTCGTTTTGAACACACGGCTCCCAAAATATATTTAGAAAAAAATGTAGACGTCTCGGTCACTTTTTTGGAGGACGTGCTCACTGACACCCTTCATCTACAGCAACTGTTCTAAGCTAAAGCTAACATCGCTGCTCCCAAAGCAGGAGAATGCCCGGACGGATTTTAACCGGGTTTTTTTCACTGTTCTAACTCTGGGGGTGACCGAGACTAGCTTAATTTCATTTTTGGGTGGCGTATTCCTTTAAATAAAAATCAAATGGCAACAGTTATAACTGTGGCTCAATAAAACAGTATGTAAAGGTGTTCAGCAATTTAGTTGCATGGAAGATGGAAATAGATAAGCTAACCTACAACACACAAACATCATCAAGCTGTCATCTGCCTTGCAGAAAGGTCGGACATGACCCAAGGAAGAAACAGTTTAATTTTGGGAGTGATCCGTAATTCCGTCGGGATTCCGAAGATGTTTATGTATTTAGCTTAGTGGTGTAATGGCATGGTATGGCCACGTGGTGGCGATTTGAATAGTTTAGGTTCAAATGTATGTCAACCTAGGAAGAACAATGCAAGCGGAGGTCTACGCTCTCCGAGTGCTTTTCTAATTTTCTGTGCTTTTAGTAAAAAAAAAAAATACAGATGACGCAAATGTGTTGCAATAACTCTCTCGGTCAACAGAGGACACCACAAAATGGGACATCTGCTCAGTTTGGATATGTGCTCTTCATGCTTATTTAAAGGTTTTTGACAATAAAAGACATTGACACAGAGTATGAAGGACTATTAAAGACTTTTTATTATTATTATTATTATTATTATTAATATGTATTTATTTATTTGGATAATTTCAAATGTTTTTGTTTTTTGTAAAGCAGCTGTAAGCTATTTTTTTTTCGTGGTGTTTATCTGACCTGTATACCAAAACATCAACATCATCAATATTAATTTAAAATGGTACATTAGTTACATAGAAAATGTTAGGTATGTAAAAGAATAAAAAATAACATTACAATATTGTATCAACAAAATATGTACAAAATGAGTAGATTCTGTCTGGTGTATATATTTTTTAAAGAAGCTTGAAAAATAATTTAAGAAAAATCACCACAAAATAAAATGACAAAATGACAGAAGTTCTCTCTATCCCCATTCTGACTAAAATACGAGGTAGCAATAAATCAAAGTACCTCAGCATTTTGTTGATAAATAATATTTACATTTAAACAGGTGATGAGGACGCTAGGAGCGGCTGACGGCACACAGCTTGTGTGGGGAGGGGTTGAGGGTGAAGCCCACCGCTGGTGTGAGGTCCAGCTCGTCCTCAGAGACGCCGGGAGGAGGAGTGAAACGGAAGCGTTGAAGAAGAGACGTGAAGAAGAGGAAGAGCTCCATCCTGGCCAGACTCTCGCCCAAACACACCCTGCGGCCTGAGACAAGAGAAAGAGAAAGAGAGGCTGAGAGACAAACTAAATAGAGAGACATACTGTACAGGGTTCTGTCTGGAAGAAACTAAATAGAGAGACATACTGTACAGGGTTCTGTCTGGAAGAAACTAAATAGAGAGACATACTGTACAGGGTTCTGTCTGGAAGAAACTAAATAGAGAGACATACTGTACAGGGTTCTGTCTGGAAGAACTACACCAGTTAAAAAAGACACTGAAAAACATTTTGAAAATGTCTATACAAATGATCTGGGTAAGAAACATAACACATCAACTAAAAGAAGCAGGATAGCTTTTGGCAGGTAAGAACATTATTCCGACCAACATGTACCTGCAGAGAAGGGCATGAACGCGTCTCTCTTGACAAAGCGGCCCTGGTCATCCAGGAAATGTCCAGGGTGGAAGTCGTACGGTTTGGCCCACTCAGACTCATCGCGCAGCACAGAGGTCAGCAGGGGAAACACTGTGGTGCCCTACAGGACAGGTCAGGGGTCAGGGTTCAGGGGTCAAATGACACAGAAAGGTCACAGGGCTGTTTTGGGATAAGTGCTATATAAAACCTATGTATTATTATTTACCTCCGCCAAGGAGGTATATGTTTTCATCGGAGACCGGCGTTTGTTTGTCTGTCTGTCTGTTAGCAAGATAACTCAAAAAGTAATGGATGGATTTCGATGAGATTTTCAGGGAAGGTCAGACATGACCCAAGGAAGACACTGTTCAATTTTGGGACTGATCCGTAATTCTGTCGGGATTCCAGAGGCATTTATGTATTTAGCTTAGTGGTGTAATGGCATGGTATGGCCACGTGGTGGCGATCTGAATAGTTTCGGTTCAAATGTATGACAACCTAGGAAGAACAATACAGGCGGAGGTAGCTGTGCTCTCGGAGCGCTTTTCTAGTTATTATCTGTTATGCCACTTTTTAAAATATTAGCTTAGTATTGGTGATAGCCAAACTAATCCCAAATGAGAAAAGGCAAACAATAGACACCGTAATGCATAGGAAAGGTAAATAATGAGCTCAAACCTTCTTGATGAAGAAGCCTTGGAATTGGACGTCACAGCTGGTGGTGTGTGGGATGCTCATGGGCGCGATGTTGGCGACTCTCTGGGTCTCGTGGATCACGGCGTCCGTATAGGGCATGCTCTTCCTGTCCTCCACCACTGGCTGCCGGCCGCCGATCACCCGGTCAATCTCCTCCTGGACGCGGTCTGCAAATGAGTCAGCAGTTAGTGAGGTAAGGCAGGTATTGTAGCCGCAAAGAGGGTTTCAAATCGCTAACTTTTGTGACCAATGTGGGGCATTGACAGGAATGCACAGTCCTTTAACACAGTCGCACGCATATTATTCTGCACACAGAGGCAATTCAATGCATTTTAAATAATTACAAGACAATTATCAGACCAGATATTCCTTTACAATGCACATAGTCATAAGTCATAATAATCAGATATCAATATCTGATGTCAGCTCTGTGTAAGCAAAATACTTTCAGTGCAAGATTGCTAATTTGATAGGAAACCCAGTGGCTCTCCTACCCCAATACCCTGTATGTGAGGGTATTTAGCCATCAGTAGCTCTCTTACCCTGTATGTGAGGATATCAGCGGCTCTCTTACCCTGTATGTGAGGGTATTAGTAGTTCTCTTACCCTGTATGTGAGGGTATTAGTGGCTCTCTTACCCTGTATGTGAGGGTATTAGTGGCTCTCTTACCCTGTATGTGAGGGTATTAGTAGTTCTCTTACCCTGTATGTGAGGGTATTAGTGGCTCTCTTACCCTGTATGTGAGGGTATTAGTGGCTCTCTTACCCTGTATGTGAGGGTATTAGTAGTTCTCTTACCCTGTATGTGAGGGTATTAGTGGCTCTCTTACCCTGTATGTGAGGGTATCAGTGGCTCTCTTACCCTGTATGTGAGGGTATTAGTGGCCCTCTTACCCTGTATGTGAGGGTATTAGTGGCTCTCTTACCCTGTATGTGAGGGTATTAGTGGTTCTCTTACCCTGTATGTGAGGGTATTAATGGTTCTCTTACCCTGTATGTGAGGGTATTAGTGGCTCTCTTACCCTGTATGTGAGGGTATTTGGCCATCAGCAACAGCCCCCACTGCAGAGTGGTGCCTGTTGTATCTGTGCCCGCTGCAAATAGATTGGCCACGGAGAAGACCATGTTCTCCTCATGGAAGTACGTATCTTTCCGTCCAGATTCCTGCCCAACACAGTCCCAGATTAGAAGCCAAAACAATCCAGACACAAGGAATCTTTAGGACCATCAAGGAGAATCTTTATACAGGAGGATCATAATTTACCCAATTAACATAATGTAATATTCATCTCATAATTTACTTACGGTATCCCTAATTATGAAGCGAATATGATTTATGTATCCTGAAATGCATATTCATCAGCTTTATATTGCAACTGAAATGTATTGTTAGTCAGTGTGATTGCATTTGATTATTCCACGTGCATCTGTACATGTGTGGCTGTATAACTGGGACATGAACATACTGTATCATCAATTCATTACATTACGAGATATGTGAGCAGAGCATGCAGGCATGCGTATAATTCAGATCATTTACCTCTTCTTTCTGTTTTCGTATAAGGAAGGAGTCAACAAATCCTCTCGGCTCAAGTGGGTTGAGAGTCTCTTGCAGCTCGTTGATCAGCTTCCTCATCCCGTCAATTTGCTCTTTTGCTGTACTTTTGAATTTTTTCCAGCACGCCAGCAGTTGACCAAGCCAAGGGAACATGCGACAAAGCTGCAAATATGGGAACGCATTGTCAGCAGTGTTGCCAGATTGTGCCCGCCCAATTGGGCTTCTTTTATATCGTTCGGCGGGGGAAAATAAGCTGTAGGCGGGTAAATAACATTTTGAGTTCAATGGTTCTCTATGAGAAAAACGTCATCGGGCGTTTTTTTGCTGAAGACGGCGGGGGGGGGGGGGTGATTGGGCGGAAATCAGTCAACCCAATCTGGCAACACTGATTGTCAGCAGACGGCAGCAGACCGAGCCAAGGGGGTACATGAGTGTAGGATAGTTTTTGAACTGCATTGGTGTGCTTTGTCTAGGTTCTGTGTTACAGGCCAAGGGGGCATTAGCATGTTGTGGGTGTAGGATAGTTTTTGAACTGCATTGGTGTGCTTTGTCTAGGTTCTGTGTTACAGGCCAAGGGGGCATTAGCACGTTGTGGGTGTAGGATAGTTTTTGAACTGCATTGGTGTGCTTTGTCTAGGTTCTGTGTTACAGGCCAAGGGGGCATTAGCACGTTGTGGGTGTAGGATAGTTTTTGAACTGCATTGGTGTGCTTTGTCTAGGTTCTGTGTTACAACTTATTGCAAGTCAATACACACTCTGATGTCAGAGAGGTGTATACCTGTATATACTGTATGTCTATGGTGTATACATTAACAGCACATAAATAAGCTATGATGCTGCATTTGTCCATGTTTATCTATATGCATCAGAATGTTCTGTGGGGAAGAGGTCATCCTCAAGAAACCACTGAATTGCTATCTTAGAGGCCCCGCGCCCTTCCCTCATGCTGGGGAACACCCCAGTGGCCACTGCGGAGCACTGCCGCTTCTTAGGGCTGACCATCTCCTGTGAACTGAAATGGGGCCTAAACACCTTGGCCCTCCTGAAAAAGGCACACAAGTGGCTGTTCTTCCTGCGAAAGCTAGATAAATTCTGGCTGCCCAAGTCAATACAAACCCGGTTCTACACTACCATCATTGAATCCATCATCACACAGTCCATCATGGTTCCCAGCTGCAGTAGCCAAGGACAAGGCCAAACTGCAGCTGGTGATCCGCACAGCTGAGAGGGTGATTGGCACCACCCTAACCAGCCTGGAGTCACTCCACAACACCAGGGGTGCGTTTCATGTAGCGTTTATACGTCCTCCCTCGCTCCTCGATGCCTCGATCCTCACTGATCTACATAAAGAATGATGGGGGGGAAACAATGGGATAGTCTATCCAGTGTTAGTTATAGATCAGTGGGAACGCCCCTCGAGGATCGAGCATCGAGGATCGAGGAGGCATAATGAGAGGCACCCCAAGGCATTGAAGAGGGCAAGAAAGATCATGGAGGACCCTTCACATCCAGGCTCCGCCCTCTTCCATATGCTCCCCTCTGGGAGAAGGCTACGGCTCCGGAGAGCTGTGAAGTCCCGGCTTCGCCTGAGCTTCTTCCCAACAGCTGCCAGGCTATTCAATCACAGCTCGAACTCTATCAAGGACTGAATGCACTGATGCACTGTTTACTGTTTGTCCACTGCACTTTACTGCTCACTGCCTCCATGTCATCAGCACTTTCAACATTACTACCTCAGTATCTACAGTATTGTCACTAGTGTCATGTCTATTTTTATGTCTGTTTTTGTCAACCATATTCATACATGAATGGCTATAAAGCATTCCTATTGTGTATCTTACACTATATGGCAATAAATCTAACCTTGACCTTGACCTTAGAATTGCACTTTTACAACACGGTTGCAATGTTTCTAGTATCTATTGTACGTGTGACATCTTACCACATGATTTCACGATCATGTGACTGGTGAGTTTAAGTAAAGGAGCTATGTGCAATTCTGTTGGATTCTAGTTGTCTTGAACGTAGCCTCACGGCACTCTTCCACTGACTATTGTATCTAATACAGTGGAAACACATTACAATGTGGCATTACAATACAATCGGACCAGCACTGACTTCATACAGAACATAAGCATTTCAGATAGTTGTTTCTTTAAACTCTGCTGCTTCTCCGGCCATTGTCTGAATGGGAGTAACCTGAAGACCCACCCGAACACCTGGAGATCCACCGAGTCGGATGTTTTCATTGGCTCTGTTGACCATGTCTTTGAAGCGCCGGTCGCTGTACTCGAACCTGCTGCCGTACACAATGGCGCAGATGATGTTTGAGACGGCATAGTTCACCGGCTGAGTCGTATCAAATGCTTTACCTGGGTGTACATACATCAGGGTCAATCACCATGCAGGCCCTAGACATCTTAGCATCACAACCTGTCTAAATGCAAGACGTAGTTTAAGTTCATCTCACCTTTAAAGTTTTCAAACACCTCTGCCAGGTATCGTGTCTCTTCAATGATTTTTTCCTCGCTGGTTTTCTTTCCCATGCCAAAGTCCCGCAGGTTTGTCAGAGCAAAGCGTCTCATCTCTTTCCACTGCTCTCCATTTGTAAAGACGATTCCTATAGAGCAGTATCAGTATACAGTAAATGTTTTAATTATCACAACCATCTCATAATCAATTTCGACGTACAGCTCTGGAAAAAATGAAGAGACCTGTAGATTTGTCTGATGTCATCCACAGTTGCTGAGTGACATTTGAATGAGTTGTCATATTCAAATGTGCACTGGTCTCTTCCTTTTGTCACTCAGCAAGCATGGATGACATCAGAAAAACGTGCAGTGGTCTCTTACTGTCATTTTTCCCAGAGCTGTATATTGCTATGAATTTAGATGAATTGTACACATCTACTGTACCATATACAGAGGGTCTACAAGGAAATAGAGCTTTTACCATGCCCTTTGTTTACAGCATTGGATGCGCGATTGACAGCCCGATCCCCAAACTCTTCAGCATGGTTAACCAGGGCCTCTTTCACCGTCTTATACCCCGACAAGATCACAATCTTCTTAGGTCCCAAGTGAACCGCGAAGACCGATCCGTACGTCTTGGAGAGCTGTGGGTCAGTTCAGTCAGACATTAATATCACAGCATGCTTGTGCAAGGTACAGAGAGAGCACTGATGTGAATCATCTCATCTTTAAGAGCAGTCAAATAACCCTTGACATCTTTTTTAGAAGTGTGTGTGTGTGTGTGTGTATGTGTGAAGTAGTCTGGCTATCACCATACTAGCTCAATCTTTTAAGATTGAACATTAGTCTGGGGAGTCTGTGCTTTATTTCTACTGCACAAGAGGCATGAGCAATTAGACCAACGATCTAGGAGTGCCTTTTGGATGAGCTAGTTTGTGATTGGGCCCTGAAGATGTGGAGAGGAAGCAGGAGAGAAAGGTGTGCAGGTTGCAGTCTGAGCTGCTGGGCACAATCCAGATTGTTGGCAGATAAAGCAGGGTTTACCCAGACTGAAGCAAAATATGATAAAAAAAAAAAATAGAGAGAGAATATTATTATTATTTTAATGATGTTTTAGACGTATTGAAACTGAGATTAGTGGGCTACATTATAAAGACAGCATTGATTGAGGTTGACGGCTTCAGTGTTATTTGAATGTTCAATAAAAAACAAGGCTGACCTTGCAAAGAGGTTGGTAATTATGTTACTGATCAACGTATAAACCTTTCTTAGATACACAGAAAACCATGACCTTTGCACATGAGCTGGTTAACGCTCTGTTTTATTTGACTGGTATGTTTGCGATGTCAGCACTGTTTTTGTTATAGCTTTTCACCCAGCATTATTTTAACCTTATAACAAACTTATTCTTCCTTCTTACTAATAGCCACACCTTTGTACAATAATGAATTCACTCCATAGCCGTCTTAATAATCTTAAATCAATTCATCTTTTCCATTTATACTGATCACTCTATCAAAACTATTTCTTCTGGTAGTGTCATTTTGATGAATTTTGTTGTAGAAATATGCCAAAAACGGACAATAGAGTGTATATATTGACATTTATTGATGAATGCATGGACTAAATGTATTCAACATACAGTAGATGCAAATATACTGTATGTATTTAACACAGATGTGCTTATATGGAATATGTTTAAGCTACAAGTGGATATGTTATTTTCTTGATCACCTCAATTTGTAACGTAGTTCGTGGCCCCGAGGTGTCACTTGAATAGACATCATACACAGTCTTCATGCATGTGAATAGAAATAGACATCCTACATAGTCTGCATGTGAATAAATCCTGAATCCTCACCTTACACAGCGCCTCGTGTAGACTCCTCAGGTCCAGCTGCAGCAGGTTCCCGATGATGGGCAGCGGTGTGGGTCCAGGGAGCTTCTTCCCTTTCTCTGGGCTGCTGACGCTCGAGTAGTGAAGGTAGGCAAGCAGCAGCAGCAACCCAGCAACCAGCAGAGAGACTGTGCTGGGGACCTGGACAAGCCCCTCCAGTACAGCCATGGAGAGAGGCAGCTGAAGACACCAGGCGATGACAACACTGTCAGGTGAAGAGACCAGGCGACGACAACACTGTCCGCTAAAGAGACCAGGCGATGACAACACTGTCAAGTGAAGAGACCAGGTGATGACAACACTGTCAGCTAAAGAGACCAGGCGATGACAACACTGTCTTTTCCCCGGTTCTGTGAGGTGACTCTTGTCTTGTCCTCTGTCACGGGATGCGGTTTGTGGGAGTGACATCATCGGAGGTATGGTCATTGTTTGTGCACGTGGGCGCGACACCCTCTCAGCCACACAACAAAGTGTACACATCACCCCACGCTGCTGCTGGTCTGAGCCAATCACTGAGCCAATCACTACTTCACCTTTCTCCCAGACAGGTATGGACACGCCTCCGTCCACCCCCAGCCTGCCTCCGTCCACCCCCAGCCTATCAGGTGAGCTGAACCTTCACCTGATGGTCCTTTTCAACCAGTTGTTCAACCAGTTTCCGGATTTTGGACTGATGCTTGTACAGTGTGGTGATACAGTGCTGTTATGTGCATACTTACAGTATTAAGTGATTATTTGTTTGTTTATGTCTTGGTGTCATGGGTACGCTGGCAACTACGCCGCTCCGTCTGGCATCTTTTCTCTTAATGTTTCTAATGGGTTTGTTTTGGTGTTACCTGTTAATTGTTACTCGTTACTTGTTGCAGGGCATTTCTGAAAAGGAGCCTAAAGCTCAGTCAAGTTCCCCTGAATAAAGAATGGTTGATGATTAAGTAGGTCTGCATAGTTGTGATTCTGTAAGAGTTCCTGTGAAAGTTGCCTGTGCCCAGCAAGTGAAATGTTATGTGTGTGTGTGTGTGTCTGAGAGGGAGGACTGTCAGTGAGTGTGTTTCTTGGAAAGCTGCCCATGCAGGTGAAATGTAACAGATGAATGAGTTTAGAAATGAATGAATAAGGGAAAGAATGAATAACCTTTCCACAAAAATGCATTATATTATAGGCTGTATGTAACTGTGGTACTGTGAAGATAGAAAATAACCATCTGCTTTTAATCAAACACATTAAAGTCTTGAAGCAAACCTGAACAGCAGTGCAAAGGGCCTTTATACTGCACATTAAAGGTCCTATAGAATGGATGAATTGAGTATTGCACTGTGTTCTCTGATGTTCAACTTTGATTTAAAAAAATAAACTCAATTGCAATTTTACAAGACTAATTAAAACCATATATTTAGGCTGGGTATTGAAATGGTCTGTTTGACTAAATGGCGCCCTCTTTGGCATACCAATTGAACTTCAATGGCTTTGCGAGGTCTGACATCACAAGCAAGCAGTTTTGCTGAATCTTTTTTCATCATTTTTTAGTGTTTATTTCTAAGTTCAAGATTTCCATATGAAGGAGGGCACAACCATGCCTCATGTTCATGATAGCTCTTCGTTTATGCACAACCTCTCATAATTCATGAAAACCAAGACAAAAAATATTTCCATTCTAGGTCACCTTTAAACTTGGCCTATTCCTCACTCTCACTGTCACCACTATCATGATGCTCAACGAGCCCCTCCCACAGAATGTTACCCTCGCTCCCATCAAGGGCACTTGATATGCAGTATTTCTTAAATCCATGAACGATGCTCTCCTGGCTTATGGCATCCCATGCTTGGAGGATCCAAGTGCAGAGCAGACGCACAGCTGGCTTCTGAAGTTTTCCCGTAGGCGTCAGTGCGTGATCGTCTGACAGTAGCCACTCAGTGTACCTCTTGTGCAGATTATCTTTGAATGGCTTGTTCACGACTACATCCAATACCTGCACTCTAAAAAATGCTGGGTTAAAAACAACCCAAATTTAGTTATTTTCAACCCAACTGCTGAGTAAAATGGGGTCCAACACAGCATTGGGTTATCTCAACCCAGCAAATTGGGTTATTAAATTTAACCCAGCGGATGGGTTGATATTTTAACCAATGTGTTGGGTTATTTTGACACGAATGTTTAGTTAAATTTACATAATGTTTGGGTTATATTTGAAACCAAATCCCCAAAAAATCCACTGGTTCATTTTTAAAACACTTCACTTAAATAGCCAAACTTAAAGTCACACATTTTGTTGACAGCTTGGATACAGACAATATATTATATGAGAAATGGGCAAGAATAGCCATGCAAGGAAATAAAACAGACATGATTATTTATTTTATACTTTTCTTTATTTTTGAACAGTCTGTGATAGGCTACTTCCATGAAGGCAGGCAGATTCCACGGTCCGTTTCGGGGGTCAGCCCTGTCAATCAAAGAAAAAAAAAAGAATCAGTTATTTACAGAGCTTTATATCAAGACTTCCATGAACCAATATCAATGAATGATGTTGACAAACATTAAAAATCCACCAGGAGACCTAATATTATGGCGTTGTTTTAATCCTAATACAGGTAATACAAAACGTGCGTTTGGAGATGAGCTGGATAAGCAGGCTAATAAACGTAATTTCAGTAGTGGCGATGCTAACGTTAGCTAGCCAATGTTAGCACGTTATTCAGTCAGTGGATCCAAGGTGTTTGTAACGCTACTACCAAAATACACCCAATAAGTAACATGGCTATAATATGAAGCTACCCTAAATGAGTTAATAAGATGTTGTTTGCCATGATTATTACCGTCAGTTACGTGTGTTGGGCAGAGACTACTTCGCTGTAGCCTAGCTAACATTAGCTGATAAACCTCAGCTGCACCACAAAGCATAATTTTGTTACTTGTCTGCTAACATGATTACCTACAGCTGTTATGCAAATTTTAGTTCGTTGTTAAAGTTCGTTTTGTTTCTGTTCAGCGGTTCATACCCAGTGAACACAGAACTGTGTTTTTTATGAGTCTGTCTTTGTGTAGATTTAACATGAACAGATAGCAGCTATTGTAAGTTAATGTTAACTTAGCTTAACTGCTAGCTAATATAGCTGTCATGCTTGAGGCTGAATGAAATCGTCAGGCAGAATATTCATTCATATCACAAAGGGTGCTATGTCTCTGGGTGGACTTTTAAAATCCGTCTGGATTTCTTTTTAAAATGCAGAAGTTAAAATCAGATACATACCTTCCCGAAATCGCCTGATTTCCATCGCATTTGTTGGCAGCAGCTGCTGGACTGGACGGTTGAAAGAATATGTCTACCGATTTTTTTCTTCAACCTCTCAAATAACTAGCAGCTGTGTTAAATTCACCCAGGTGCTAGGCAGTGTGCTCCACATCAGGTGGGGGAGAGGAGGGGCACAGTCCTAAATGGTCAACCCAGCAGCGCTGTACTATCAACCCAACAAGCTGGGTTACAGAAATGACCCAATACGAGTTAAAACAACCCAATAAAATGACCCAGCAGCCTCAACCCAGCGGTTTGGTTGAAAAAATAACCCAGCATTTTTTAGAGTGTGTAGCTGGCTTGTCATCCCCCCGGTATGATCACTAGATCTGCCGCTATTTGCCGCTAATAAATAAACGTTCTAGCAGGAAATGCCTATAAATGCACAGCGCGCTTACCTAATATCTCCATTGATGAATTATGGATCTGGAAGACATTTTGTTGGCTGCGTTGTATTTGAGAAGAAGAAGAAGACGATGTCAGGCCCGCTCCATCTGGGTTCATACTACTCTACAGCGACGGTATGACCACGGCGAATACCACCGTCTGGTCTCGGAACTTCGCCTGGATGAAGTGCGCTTCCAGAAGTACTTCAGGTTGAATCGGACGGAGTTCGACAAGTTGCTGTTGAAAGTCGGGCCGCTGATAACGAAGGCAGACACGTCGTTCCGGTCAGTCATCTCCCCTGGTATGGAGAGAGGCTGGCAATTTGCTTGCGGTACCTTAGACCGGACTCTTTCCGCACTATTGCATTTAGCTACCGCGTTGGGCACAGCACGGTCACTGGTTTAGTGTCGGAGGTGTCACGGGCCATTTGGGGTCTGGTGGCGGAGGTCATGCCAGTCCTGACCAAGGATGACTGGAGGGAGATTGCAGCGGAGTTTTCGCAACGTTCCCTCCAACAATTTCCAAATTGTGTGGGCTCCATCGATGGGAAACGCGTGCAGATCCAGGCTCCGAACAACAAAGGATCGCAGTTCTTCAACTACAAAGGGACATTTTCAATTGTCCTTTTAGCTGTTGTCGACGCCAAATATTGCTTCCGCCTCATTGATGTTGGCAATTATGGGAGGGCCAGTGACGGTAGTACATTGGCAAACAGTGCCTTTGGCAGGGCACTACAAGATGGAACCCTCAGTCTCCCTGCAGATTCCGTGCTGCCAGCAGCAGAGGACCTTGGACCTCTGCCTCATGTGTACGTTGCAGACGAGGCCTTCCCACCACGACGCAACCAGATGAGACTTTTCCACCCCCTAGAACAGGGGTCGGCAACCCAAAATGTTGAAAGAGCCATTTTGGACCAAGAAAACAAAAAATAAATCTGTCTGGAGCCGCAAAAAATGAAAAGCCTTATGTAAGCCTTATATGAAGGCAACACAGGCTGTAAGTGTATATTATCTATATTAGCCTATTATCAAAATGACTAAGTAGGCTACAACAAGGCTACATAATGAGTTTTCATGATTAAATGTTTTTCCCTGCAGCGGATCTCGGAGAGAATGACACCACGTGACTACTCCGCTGTATATGGTGCTCTAAGTTCAACTTCGTGTAATCACCATCCGTGAACCGTTGTTTTCCACGTTTTAATATCTATCAGGTTGCAACAAAATTTCTCCAGAAGTAGGCTACTGCAATCGCACTTTTTCTCTCGGTCCCAACTGGGTAGTCGGCTGCAAATGTAGCATGCCTTCCCTGAAAATGTTTTTCTAAATGTCGTTCTCTTTTTGTTGTTCGCCAACTTCTCATTACAAAGCAAACATGCAGGCAATCCTTCCGCAATGGCAATGAAAGCAAATGATTCGGTCCATTCTGCCTTAAATTCTCTGATCTCATCGGTTCTCTTTCTCTTTTTCCCTTTGGGTTCCATGGCATGGCCCATGCTGACACACCCGCCGATTTGTTTACAACCATAGGTTTACAGCCACCTGCCTGGCACGGCGCCGCCCTGAAACGTGTGTCGCAGGCTATCAAATCTTCGTTGACAGAAATGTTGAACTCTAATATTTATTATGCACATTTTTACAACATTGGAAAACGTTAAGAATGTTTGTCCTCATACAGAAACCATATTAAAACAAACGAACAAAAATCCCCCCATTCATTTTCATACATTTTTGAAGACGCTCCAGGGAGCCACCAGGATGGCGCTAAAGAGCCGCATGCGGCTCTGGAGCCGCAGGTTGCCGACCCCTGCCCTAGAAGGAAGAGAACCTTTAATTACAGGCTGGTTGTGGAGGACACATTTGGCATCCTGGCAGCACAGTGGCGCATGTACCACCGCGTCCTTGCGTGGGAAGGTGGTAGGCCCCGTGCAGACGAAGCAGACGGTGGTAGGGCCCGTGCGGACGTTGTAGACTCCCCCAGAGCGGACGGTGGTAGGGCCTGTGCGGACAATGTAGACTCACTTTGAGCGGACAGTGGTAGGGCGGGTGCGGACGACTCAGACTATCAAGGAATGGAAGAGGTTGGCATGTTGCCACTAGTGTACCTCCACTCCATGAATGGGTTTAAAAATGCCATTATGGCAACAGAGTGCAATATCCTCTGGAATGAGGCCTCTCTCTGCGCCACTCCGGCGTTTTTCGGTCTCCTTGCGCAGGACCTCCCTGTAGCCTACGTGGCACAGAGGTTTTTCCAGCGCCTCTTACAATCATCCACTGGAAGAACAGAAGCAGAAACAACAATAATTAAGCTACTTTAGTTACTTTATTCAGGACATAGTGAAGCTACTGCCAAGCTACTGAGAGTTGTAGTTAGTAAGTAGCTTAGCTACAAGTAGTGAAGCTACTGCCCAACACTGCTGCTGTGCTACAAACTGCATGTGGGTGATTCCGTGTCAAATCAGGACACTTTCGGACCTCAGTCATGGATTTTAACGAAACTTGGCATGCTGATTTAGTCATATGAGAAATCCACAGAAATTAATTTGCACGTTTCTTGCATCAATATTAAGGGAGATTCAGACTAAGACAGTTTGAATAAATTGGGGTGGGGACTACTGCCCTTTTCCAGTTCTATATTTTACATAAATAGCATACAATACCCAAAATCAAAGGTAGCCGAGTTATCAGAGACTATAATATTAAAAATTAAATAGCAAAATCCCATGGGAAAGCGATGAGGAGGTGAACTCTGTCCCACAACTGAAGCAGCATGTCTGATGAGCAGCTAATCATCGCTATTTCCAACGAGCCTCTCCTCTACGAAATCACATAAAAAAATTATAAGCATAAAAATAAGAAGCATGACGCATGGACCAGGGTGGCTGCCATCGTCGGCAATTCTGGTAAGTAGCCTATGTTTTAACTTATCTTTTCATTTAGCAGCTAGCGCGCTAAATGTGTTTTGCTAGCACCTGCTGTACAGTCTCTACTCGAGAAGGGATTCAGCCAGGCACTGCACTTGCAGTCAAAATATCGCAACCGTCTAAACTTGGTTAGCTCTGGTGCCCTCAGGTTGAAATTGACCTCTCAATGTCCAGATGTCAAAACGCTGGCAGCGGGCCATCAACCACAGGGCTCTCACTAATTTTGTCTCGGCCGTTTTCCTCCTTCAGCTCGCTGTTCATCAGTTCCCGCGACTCTGAGGTAATCTTCACGAAAAGACCAAATTAATGTTGTGTTTCTTATTTACTAGGCCTCTCGCGCGCGATCTCTTTCATGATTGGCTCTGACAACTATCAAACCATACTGTTAGTCCCCTGATTATTCACGCGATGTGCATATGTTGTTCACATGATTTGCACATAATTTGTGTCCATGATAAAATGACACGTACTGTAGGCGACATTTAATGTTCCAATTGATTTTTTTAAAAATATAAAATCATTAACCAATGTTGACATGGTGGCGTTTTTTTTTTCCCTCCAGAGGATCTAAGTAAGGTCAGGGGGGCATTTGTTAGCATTTAGCATAACTGCTCGAAATCATCAGCTAAGTTAGCTAATTAATCAACCTGGTTAACATTGTTAGCATATTTAGCACAATTGCTAGAAATCATTAATCAAGTTGAGGCGAGAGACGGCAGGTGAAAATATTGTTTTTGAACGCAGCGGTCAATTTCGAGATTTTGTGCTAGTTTGCTACCTTAGCATGTACAGTATTCTATCACCCTACTACAACAATAACAAGGTCCAATTTACACATTTAGATGTTAATTTCATTACATTTTGTCTACTCGCGCTTATTTCTCCACGTTCAAAAGTTCCCATTACAAAGTTTCATACATGTACTACAGCGACCTTGATCCGAAGCATGTGAGACACGGTTGGAAAGCCCTGTTTCTCCTGTATGACGTTATGCAATCCAAATATGGACACTCCCCCCCCCCCCCTTAAAAAAACTCTTCAGATCTACACGATTCATGCTTAATTTTAGCCTGGCTAACGCCTCCCACTTCTCAAATGAGACGTGGTCTGGCAACCAGACGTTCATTTTCTCGTATTTGAAAAAATGCCCAGATCCGTTCATTGGGCGCCACGGATGTCTATCAAATGCGCATAGCTCACCCAACTCGTTCGTATGCAACGTTAAGGGCTGCCGTAAATCCTTTGGCGTCGAATGTATACGCAAGAGGGCAACGGAAACTTCTCGGATGTTCTGTGATTGGTTCGCCAACATCAGGCGAACATTTGGGCGTTAGTTTCCAGACTGGCTTAGCAGCGGGATTGAAATCACCGCGCAAGGCAGTATGGGAAAACCCAGGCTAGCTTAATTTAGTAACTTACTTACTTTATGTATCTCTTCCCCAGAACAGTGTTACGGATACAAAGAAAACCAAACAAGCAGCAGAGGACCTCAGTGGACCACAAGACCCAGTGATCAAAACATGGCCGAAAGCTCAATTAGGATTCCAGGTGTCCACTCTGAAGGGCAGCTGGACCCCGGCTCCCAGGAGGCATGGATGGGGCGGCCGGTCCCCGACAAGAGAGAGGTGGAGCGCAGAATGGGCCCACAGATGTGGTGGGACTGGCAGTATATATTCTATACATTAATAATACTATAAAGTACATACAGTACATACATAGATACTGGAGACAATGGGAGAGGCAGTATGTCTTCTATACATTAATATGCTAATATTATAATATTGTATTGTAAAAGCAAGATATTTGTTTTGGTTCATTTATGATGTATTCAGTCAACACAGTGCTTTTAACTCTACACTATCTATAAAGAGGCTCGCAGCGGAGGATATGCTAATATGTATAGCTAGTATATGCTAATATGCAAAACATGCTTTGACAACACAATGTTTATTTGTCATGTCAATAAAGCCATTGAATTGAATTGAAATTGGATAAGGCAGGAAGTGACAGAGAGACAAGGTGCCCAGCTGATAAGACTGGAGGAGAGGGTGATAGAAGAGGAAAAAGTGAGAGAGCAGCAGAGGAAGAGACACACTTAAGAGAAATGGAAGAGAAGGTGAGGGCGCAAGAGAGACTCTTGAGGCAGAAAACAGTGGAGCAGGAGCGACCGATAAGGGAGATGGTGGAAAGAGCGAGAGAGGCAGAGAGTCTCTTGAGAGAGAAAGTGAAGCAGAAGGAGAGACGGTTCACATTGTAGCGTTGGAAAGAAAGATGAGAGGTCTAGAAGAATTCAAGATTCTTGAAGTAGAAAACATGGCAAAACTGAGAGAGCTAGTAAAGAGTTACCTCCCTCTCTTCATTTTCAGTAAGGCTTTAGCACATTTTCTTCATACTTCTTTATTGTACTTCTTTTTGAGTAGAAAGAAGTACAATAATTAAATAAGTGAGAGAGGGAGGAATTTTAAAAAGCGGGTTAAGAGATGGTCTCAGATTGCCTTTGTATGAATGAGGAGACGGAGCTCATCTTGCATCATCAGTAACATCGAGAAGGCTCAGAGCAGATATAGGCTACTGTAAGAAAAGCTTTGAGTCCAGGAAAAACAAGCGGGTGAGGCAGGTCTGTTTAGAGGTCGGTGATGAGGTTCTCACCTCATCTCAGGGGGAAATTTTGAGACAAAACATGAAGGAAGAAGAAAAAGCCACAGAGTGGCTTAAAGGAGAATTCCGGTGTGATATTGACTTTAAATGTGTTGAAACATGATACCGAGTGTGAGCGATTGTCTCAGAGCTGATTTCGACCTGTCAGCTGTTCTCCGAAACCCGGCGGGAGCTTAGAAATAGTCAACCAGGTTTTTAACGTTTGTGCCTCGGGCATCGAACTGCCGTGCAAATAAATCACTGTTTTACACCATTAATGAGGCTCAAAGTAGCTCCACACTTTATTGGTAGACTTCTGAGGGCCCTGACATTTAAAACGAGACATCGAGAACTTTGAAAAAGCACTGGTTGTTTACTTACATGACTGTTTATTCAGGCAGTCACTTTCGAAAGTTTACCGGTCGCAGCCATCTTGAATTTAGTCACGTGACTGATTCATGACTAGTGCACGCATAGACATAGCGATTACGTGAACCAGTCACGAATCAGTCACGTGACTAGATTCAAGATGGCTGCTACCGCTAAACTTTCGAAAGTGACTGCCTGAATAAACAGTCATGTAAGTAAACAACCAGTGCTTTTTCAAAGTTCTCGATGTCTCGTTTTAAATGTCAGGGCCCTCAGAAGTCTACCAATAAAGTGTGGAGCTACTTTGAGCCTCATTAATGGTGTAAAACAGTGATTTATTTGCACGGCAGTTCGATGCCCGAGGCACAAACGTTAAAAACCTGGTTGACTATTTCTAAGCTCCCGCCGGGTTTCGGAGAACAGCTGACAGGTCGAAATCAGCTCTGAGACAATCGCTCACACTCGGTATCATGTTTCAACACATTTAAAGTCAATATCACACCGGAATTCTCCTTTAAGAGATGACCAAGCAGTGGTCCCAGGACAACGACGAGATCGGCAGACTCAGATGACCTTTGGATGGATGAGGAGATACTTTGAATAGAATAGATTAGAATATATACTTTTTTGATCCCGTGAGGGAAATTCAGTTCTCTGCATTTAACCCAATTTAACCGAATTAGTGAACACACAGTGAGGTGAATCACATAACCCAGAGCAGTGAGCTGCCTGCCCAACCAGCGGCGCTCGGGGAGAAGTGAGGGGTTAGGTGCCTTGCTCAAGGGCACTTCAGCCGTGGTAGACTGGTCGGGGATCGAACCGGCAACCCTCCGGTTACAAGCCCGAAGCCCTAACCAGTACACCACGGCTGCCCCCAAGCATTGATGCGACAAGCATTCTTAATCTAACTGTTGACGTGCGAAGCGTGGTAAACAAAATCAGATATTTCAGGAGGTAAAGGCCCTGGTAAGAACCATAGACGGTAAAAGATATGGACAGACCTATAACGTAGACGTCAGCAGAGACCAAGGAAGCAAATTTCAACGGTTTCCCTTTTGATCTACGTGTCTCCTACGCAGGCTCAGGGAACATACATGGGACATAGGCATGTAGTCTGACCTATGGCGATGCTTTACTCTCTCTGGACGCATGCGCATTGCCTAACCTAAGTCACTTTAGCATTGATTTCGGAAAAACGTTTATTACTCAGCCGATAAGACAGTTACGAGGTTATAACGGCAATTTCACAATGTTGCATTTACTCTGAAAATAGAAAAGGTTCATAAAGGCTTAAAACGCTTCAGCTGTAACGTTATTTGATGTCAAAAGTGGCGCTTACGCCCCTTAGGATTCAATGGAATGGCTAGCTGGGACTGGTCTCCTATTTATCATAGCGGCCGCCATACTGTCTACGCTCTGCGAATGTTCGCCTGCCCCACAAGATTTTGTTCAAATGTGCAAGATGGATGGCTACATAAAATATAAGATTCATTTATCATATGTTATTTTAAGGTATTAAAAAACATTGTTTTAGAATTTTTGAACGAAAGGGGCAGTAATCGGTGCTTTATGATAGCTACCATAGCGTGTAAACCGAGTGGTAGAGCAGGTTACCCACAGGTAGTCCTAGGCAAACATACCAATTATTTCTGCAATATCTAGGTCTAGTGAGGGAAAATGAGCTGTATTTGTTATTGAAATATATGATGATGAGGACCCCAACGATTAACCTTCCTTTCCCTCTCAAACCATGTTGAAATTGCATCTTTCACAGTCCAAATTGCATTTTTCACAGCCCAATTTTCAGCCCTGCACACACCCGGACTCGAACCCGTGAAACAGCAGCACCTCGGATCGGGAGTCGAGCGTGCTAACAATCCAGCTAAAAGGCTAGGCTACTAGCTTTCATGCCAGCAGCGCTCTTGAGGCATCGGGGAGTGAGGCTTACTAACGTTCGACAAGCACAGCTAACTAGCTGGCATCCGTTACACCTATACCTCATGTAACCTGCGTTGTGTGGAACCACCGCGGTCCAGCCCTGCACACGCCCGGACTCGAACCAGCGAGACAGCAGCACCTCGGATCGGGAGTCGAGCGCGCTAACAATCCAGCTAAAAGCCCAGGCTACTAGCTTTCATGCCAGCAGCGCTCTTGAAGCGTTGGGGAGTGAGGTTTACTAACGTTCCACAGCATAGCTAACCAGCTAGCACCCGTTACACTCACCCCCCTAAACCTCACTCCCGATCCGGGTCACGGCACCAATGTAACCTGCCTTGTGTGGAACCACCGCGGTCCAGCCCTGCACACGCCCGGACTCGAACCCGCGAGACAGCAGCACCTCGGATCGGGAGTCGAGCGCGCTAACAATCCAGCTAAAAGCCCAGGCTACTAGCTTTCATGCCAGCAGCGCTCTTGAAGCGTCGGGGAGTGAGGTTTACTAACGTTCCACAGCATAGCTAACCAGCTAGCACCCGTTACACTCACTTACACAACTTTTAGGTTTATTTCACTTGCTAACAGTTACCTGCAACTTGGCAGGCTGATATAACATTAGCTAACTCCCATTAGCTAACATTAGCAATATTTAGCCAAAGTCTTTTTAAAGCAAGTCATGTCACTCGGCAGCCATGTTGGCCATGGGGTCGGGCAGAGACTTTGACCGGAACAAGACTAGGGCCTATCTAAATGAATGGGGAGAGAGCTGGATGTCCATGTTCCGAGGTCTAAGGGACATAAAAGACACAGCAGGTTTTGGCTATTACATAATTTACTGTTAAGTTAAATTATTATTATTACTGTTAAAATTCCCAGATATTCCCTGACTGCATGCAAGTTGACCAAATTCCCTGACTTTTCCCGACTGGAAATGCCTCTTCTGAAATTCCATGATAATCCAGGAATTCCCTGACCCGTGGGAACCCTGACTACCAAATAATGGAATAATCCTGTTGAAATTTAGGAACAAAACTGGTAAAATGATCAAGGCATTCCTGCGTCACACACATTTTTGCAATTTCATGTGCAGAGTTCGTCAGCAAAAGGAATTTCATGTGCCGGCTACGGACTGCCTACCAAAAAAGGTGCAGGAAATTGTGGACGGGCAGATAGCCCTAACCAGCGCCAAAAAGCTTGGAGAACGGTACACTGCAGGGCAAAAAAACATGGCATTGAGACTAGGCTATACCACCACAGTCCACGTTGCTACACGGAAATGAAGTCCACCTTCCGGTTGCCTTCCACAGCCACTCTCAAGGCATCGAATGGCCAGCCTGGGCATTTTTGAGGTAGAGAGCTGCAATATACAATGTTTTTTAGGTTTATTCTTACTGGTGAGCTACAGGAAGATAAGATCACATTTTTTGACAAATGCAGAAAAACAGAAAATTAAAAGGGGTAGGCCTACACATACTTTTAAACGCTTTATTCCAGGCATCACCAAATGGCGGACCGCGGTCCGGGTCCGGACCCAGTGACGGTGCTGTCGGGACCCGTTGAAATTGTCGGCCTAGGCCCCGGCAGTGGCGCAACTGGCTGGGGCACCTGCACCGTACGCTGGCGACCCGGGTTCGATTCCCGCCCCGTGGTCCTTTCCAGATCCCACCCCGACTCTCTCCCACTCACTTCCTGTCATTCTCTCTACTGTCCTGTCCAAATAAAGGCATAAAAAGCCCAAAAAATAATCTTTAAAAAAAAAAAAGAAATTGTCGGCCTAATATTATCAAAGAGCATCGTCCGTAGCCAAGCCAATCAACTCGATTGTTTACCTTTCAGCAACAGAGAATAGGCCTAGTGGGAGAGAGAGGAGATGAGAGAAAATGGCTTGCTCAAAAATGATGGTGAAACCCGAACTTTTAAAGATGAATGGACGGACGGACCAATACGTTCGTGTTGCTGTAAATATGCGCTGTGAAACTGTGGCGACGTTAGCGTGCGTCACTGAGATCAAACACGGGTCGTTAGAGGAAAGGTACACGCAGAAGTCCGCAGTGAGGGCAAGTAAAACTTGAACAGCACTCCGAGAGCTAACAAACAGACAAACAAACGCAAACCCCGATGAAAACATTACTTTCCTCGGCGGAGGTAGGATAATAATTATCAAATTGAAAGCACACTATGACAGGTCTACTCGTGTGATCACGCATGCATGTACAGGCAAATTAGTGTTCGTTAAAGATTGCGTGGATTTTGATGCAACACAAGAGAGCATTTAGCGATGGGACAGCAGCTGTGAATGAGTGCTTAATGCGGCTGCAGAAACTTTACAGATCCCATTGTCAGCTTCAACAACAAGATTCAAGAACATCTGAACTATTAGCAGAGGATACTAGAACGCAGTATGCAAAGGTCTTTTTTTTCTTTTCTTAAAGATCCACTTTTATTTTATTCAAAAGATTCGGAATGTTTTACATTAGGCCTAGGCTGCTTGAAATAGGCCCTAAGTTCAGGCTGCTCAAAGTTATTTTGCACTTTATATTTATTCTATTCAGAATAAATTCAGTGTCTGTCTGTCTTTCTTGCAATGTAGGCCTAGTAGCCTAAAGACAACTAGCCTACAGTATTGTTTTGCATTCAAGTACCATTCAAGTTAAGACTTTTTGGTATGTTACAAGCATATTACTTTGAAAACACTTGAAATGTAACAATAAATTAAATAGGCCTAGAAATGTACATGCGTTATTGATTTTATTAACTTCAGGGTAGCCTACACTATTTTCAGTGACAATTTAAGATTCGGACCTTTGCCGGGAGGACATTTTAGTAACTGGACCTCTTTGAATTTTAATTGAATACCCCTGCTTTATTCCATAGCCTGGATTTCTCGCTGGGGTTTTGGCCCACATCAAGGCCAAGACACTGCAAATGGAAGAGGCAGACAAAATTTGCTCGATCGTTTTGGACGAGATGTCAATAAAGAACCAAGTGGAGTATAACAGACGGCTTGATTGCATCGAAGGCCTAACTGCAAGTGGAGACGCGGCGAAACAAGCCATGGTCTTCGTGGTTAGAGCAGGTAGTAAACAATATAGACATGAAAACGTCACATTCCACAATGCCACATTCACTTCTAAAAACATAGTCCAGTGTAAGAACAGCAAACATATTACCATGCATTTATTTTAAAGGCAATAGGATACTTCCTCTCAAAAACAGCTATGGCCAGTGAGGACATAGCTACCAGGCTGAGAGAGGCAATTACCACCATTGAAGGCTCTGGACTAAGTGTATGTACTATACACAAAGTGCACTCAAATAACTGACATCCAGAAGGCATACACGTTAAACAGCATTAACTGATTTTCTGATCTCTGAAAATGATGATGACCCATCACCAATCATTTTCACCAACAGCATTGCTCAACTCTGCCCATCAATTCACTTAGTGTAACTGCACCCTAAAATATGTTTATTGAGCTGTTGATTGATTGAAATTACTCATAGGCCTACGTGGTGGACCACACTATTACCAGGGTATAGCAGTTACACTTTAAGACAAAGAATCACAGCATTTAGTTGTGTCATATATAAGTGTCTCTGATTTAGCGCCCTCACCATCAACTCAACAACTAAATGCTACATGAACTAACTTCTTTTTGTGTACAATCTTGTAAACAGAGAAACTTTCTATAATGTAACCATAGGTGATTAAATTTAAACTATAGTGCCATGTTGTCTGATTGAAAGTTAAATGTTGGGTATGGAATTTGCAAAACGGCTGGCAGATTTTGAAAATGCACAATTGGTCCCACCCTACATTCAATGAACATGGATGCACTTTCATGCACGAGTGAGAATTCAGCTGCGCGAGAGCGAGCGGTTAGGCACTCTTGAGCTGTATAAAATGAAATGCCAGCCTGCATGGCGTCTGAACAGCACTATATGAGCTCTAATCTCCTCACATCAACTTCCCTGAGCAGGTTACTTAGCCATACATATATTTATATATCTATGGTTACTTAGCTAGCTAGTTTTACTAGCTTTATTCACCTCCAAAGGGTTGTAGTTAATAGTTCCACTTAACCCCGAAGGCAGATGATTTACATTATCGTAAAATCACCAATTAGGCCCTTTCGTTCGGAAATTTTAAAACGACGATGCTTTTTAATACACCAAAATAACATTTGATAAATTAACCTTACATTTTTCAGTGGGCTCAATGAGAATGAAACCAGCTAATAGGCTAACTGAAACCATGCCAATCTGTATACACCGATTCGGCGAAATAACCGGTAGAGCGGCCCCCATGTCTGCGGTGTGCGTGAGGCGAAATGTTGAGCATACTGTACGTGCCGATTCAAGAAGTCAGTATTTAGTTACAAGTAGATTGTGACGAACGTCAACACATAGCGATGTGTGTTGAGTCTATTTTCTTGCTGTAAAATTTTTTAAATAATTGTTTAATCACGTGGGCTGTCCATAATGATTAAATTCTAGTTAGAATGCTAGCCCGCAGTGTTTACATCTCCTTCTACTTTCCGTTTACTAATATTTCATTATATTAATTCATGAACTAATATCAGTAATAAAGATACCTTCATCAGTGACTGGAGGCCACTGTCTGACATCGTCTAACCAAGTAACTTTATTCATACTGTCACCGTTCTCAGTTGCCGGCATTTATTGGCTAGCATAATGAGTGTAATGAGAATGCACACCGCAGCAATGGCGCCGTCTCAAGATGGTGACATACACAAATCGCTCACCGAGTCGGTCTGTGGTGAGGGGTACAGTGTTGATGTGGGGTTATTTTAAATCCAAAGGCCAAGGGGACTTTATGGGTGCATAGTGTCCTAGATGCATGAAATAACTGGCATTTAAAAAATAAGGGTGTACTTTCACACAAACAGCAGTCCGTGCGCACCAAAAGATCCATTAGAACCAAAAGCTCTTAGTTAAGTTTGTTTTCGTGGGTGTGAAAGCATCAGTCGCACTCAGGTCCGTACTAAATCAAGCAGATCCAGACCGTGAAAAAGAGGTGGTCTCGGCCCGCTTGGTTGACTCCGCACCAAATGCCAGACTCTGGTGCGGTCCCAAACTGGGGTCCAAACCATAGACTGTAGGTCAAAATAGTGAGTCAAATTCGGCACTGATTTCTACCGGAAGATAAACATTGATGAAACGTCAATCGGGCCAATTTTTGGTTTGTTTGCTGGTGTGAAAGCTGACCTCACTGGAGTCTATATGCTACATAATAACAATTTCATTGCCTGATTAAGACCAAATAATCGAACTAGTGGTGTGAAAGCGCCATAAAACAAACAAAAATCTGCTAGCTTCTATGGGAATTTTAACACATCTAACAAAGGCGTTCCAATACCCATGACCCCAGTATTTTAAGAAAAACATTTATTTATTTACAATACACTATTCATTCACAAAGAAAATTGATGTTCTTGAATATTTCCATTTAAGGCATTAAGATCAATTTCCAAAAGATTTTATTTTATATTGTCAACTTTAGCATGTGTTCCAAATAGGGCTGTCAATCGATTAAAAAATGTAATCTAATTAATTACATACTCTGTGATTAATTAATCTAAATTAATCGCATTTAAAATGTAATCGCAAAATTGCGATGTCAACACTATTTCTTTGCAGCAATGTGGTACTTAAGAGTTGACGAACTCCGGTGATATGCAAATTCTGTGCTGCAGACATTGCAAAGGACTTTGTTTAATCAACACTTTCTTTTTAACACCGTCAAGTGTTTTTTTTTTTAAAGTAAATGTTCCAATCAATGCTCCAGGCAGCACATTCTCGTCTCCCCATTTTACGGTCTAATTGTTACTGACTAGAATGGTTCTAGGTCAAAGGTCATCGATTGATCTGCGTTAATATTTTTAATCAGTTATTTTATCTCAAATTAATTAATCTAAATGAATCAGTTATTTTGACAGCCCTAGTTCCAATACTTTTTGGAGGCACTGTAGCTAATTTAGATACACTCATGGTGTGGGTGCTTGCGTAAGTGACACAAACATGGAAGAGGACGATAATAAGTGACGGGTGCTTTTATGTGAACTGGTTACGCTCAAAAAATAAATTATAGCAGTAACATTCATTTCCATTAGGAACTAAAAGCACTCAGATAGCGCAGACCTCCGCCTGTATTGTTCCTAAGTAAGCTATCAGGATACAACTCATAAATAACGTTATGCACTCCGATATAATGTCCATGAAAAGCATGCTTTACGTCTTTATAGTCCTTTAGTTTGGCTTCATCCAAGTTTCAAGCTTTATTGTCGCATAGCGAAATTCTTGTGCCAAGGAGAGGTAAGTATGTGTCTACTACAGCTGTAGGCGGGTAAATAACATTTTGAGTTCAATGGTTCTCTATGAGAAAAACGCACACTAGCTGCAAAAAATATTTTTTGGCTAGCGGGACCAGGGGGTCAGGATTTGACTGGTTAGCTTCGCCGATTAGCAAAGCACTTCCTCGTCGCCATTTTCCAGAAATACATCATGTCCGGTGCCGTTTTCCATGCGTTTTCCTCATGCTGATTGGTGGCTGTTCCACTCTCAGCTCATGCACGAGCTTAGTGTGGGCACCAGCTCTCCTTCTGTACCTTACGTCAATCGGTAACCTGGCACTTAATTGGCTAAGTAAAACGGCACCGGAAACAAGCCCCTTGAAACGCCATGTTGAAGCCTGAAAAAATCGTTCAATTTTGGCAATTTTCACTAGCCTAGCATTCCCATTGAAATGAATGGGGGCGGGACTTGTTCACTTTCTCTTTTTCTTATAATAGGTGCGTTTGACTTGACGAAAATCTGCGCAGATCTGACTTGATGTGATGCATGCTGGGTTAACCACAGTGCATACTGGGACAGACGAAATGCAAACTGGTTAGAAATCATGTCCGACTTCTTGCAGTCGCGGTGGGAGTTACCACCATGACATCATGTCACATGTTCTTAAAACATCGCGGGAGACTGCGTCTGAGGTCAGCGCAGTTCGCATTTCAGCAACTGCGCTGGCTGAAACCCGCCCCAATGACGTCAGTTCAAAGTTGTGATGGGCCGTTTGGAAGGAATCGCCCCATGACGAGTATGACAGGTGTCTCGTTCTGCCTCCTTACCAAAGACTCTAAAGCGGACCAAGACGGATCAGTCCAACAGCACTAAAATCAGCGTCTGGGACGACGCTGCAGCTTATCCCTGTGATCCATCTGGCTCTGTTCTAGAATCTTTGCTCCTTATGTTAGAATATGCTAAAATGAAAAGAAATCGAAGGGATACCTTCTTATTTGTGATTTCTGGAACAGCGGTAGGCTAGCCTACTGAAAACGTGAGGATATTCTGCTATTTTTATGCTGTTGGTTAAATATATACACACGAAAAACACTTTACATTTAATTAATGTGCTACAATGCAGGCCTGTTAACTGTATTACAACAGTGGTTTATTTAAACACATCATCTCAATTTATTTAGTCAGTCGTAAGAATAAAAGTTTACTGTATTTAATACAAAATCCTGCGAGGTCTCCTCAGCTCAGTCAGACTGTCCGGGCCGAGCTGCGTGTGCTAGTTGCCCCTCCTGCTAAGACTCTGCAGCTCTCGTTGACGTATGAAGCCAGCCTAAGTCAGCCGCAGCTCATTGCAAACGAGCCTAATACCTCCATGAGCGGGACGGTCTAGCGTCACACCGTTAAGGCCAATCCTGCGTCCGACACCAAGTCAGCCGGTCCAATCAGAACGCTCTGTCTGTGTACCGAGTCCTTGAGCCCGCCTTAGCACGGTGACGACAGACCTGCGCGACAGCGAGATAGCAGAACAACCATAGGAACAACGTAGCGAAGCGCTAATTGGTCACAAGTGCTGGCCTATTACGTGCAGAGGCAGTTTGAAAGACAACGATTCATCCCACCCACAGGCTTCAGCTCTGTGAATGGTCCGACTCCAGACTATACATTTAATGTATAGTTGGGCTTACCAGGCTAGTGTTGATTTGTTGAGCATATCGAATGTCCATAGTGGAAATCCAAATAGGAAGGTCCAGTTGCACAAGTCACATTTGCATCTGGCTTCACATTTCCTGTGTGAAATGCCAGTGCTTTGTGTGTTGTCATGTTGTGCTGACCTTGAGTCACCTCTAAATAAGCACTATCCACATGAAACTATATGGATGCCCATGATATAATGTGCTGTTGTAGGGAATCGAAGAACACGTTACGCTTTGAAGGTCTTAACTAGGTCTTGCTCAATGTGAATAGAAAGTTGCACGATGGATGCCCATGATATAATGTGCTGTTGTATAAATCGAAGAACACGTTAACGCTTTGAAGGTCTCAACTCGGTCTTGCTCAATGTGAATAGAAAGTTGCACAATGGAAAAAATGGAGAGTGGCCTCATGTAACATTTGACAGTCAGCCTCTACTACTGTTCATTCTGACTAATGGAACAATATTTTTAGCGTTGGTGAGTGGATTTGTCCTATCAGACTTCTAGCATGATAAGTCACGTTCTTACTTGCACTTAACATGAACAAAACAAACAGTAGAATCAGCGGAAACTTTCAGAGGTGAGATACAAGAATCTCTGTCATCTCGAGAGCTATTAATAGAATAATAGAAATATTAACATTACATTATTTTGTATGGAAGTCAATTGTTGGAGGTTGATGGTTGATTCTTTGCCTCTCAGAAGGTTGATGGTTGATTCTTTGCTTCACTGCCGCTCTCTCACTTTCTCTACCATCTCTTTCTGGCTGACATAGTCAGGGAGCCAAAGTCTCAAAAATGGGTTGATATAATTTGAACAAATGGCATGGACACATTTGGGCAGGTAGTAACAGAAAGGTGCCAAGTAAGGGAAATATTGCTGACGGTATATCTTTAAATCAAGGGTGCATTATCAGTCTTAGCGGAAATTCCCTTGGACAAACACCTGCATCTTGCTGATGCAAGGAATGTATGATAGTTTTGGCTCCTGAGTAAGCGTTGTTGGGTGAGATTGGGCGATAAGTGGTGGTGGTCTGAGCGTATAAAAGGACACCGCTGCCCACTGATGGTTGTACAAAGGCACCATGGGCAAGTTTCTCCTTTGCGTTGGTAAGTCACTCTTCGCACTCCAGACCTCTCACTGTAACGAAGTACATTTCTAAGAAATTGTAATTTTCGGAAATCTTACTAATCCATATTTGACACGTCTTTATTCTGGATTAGTAACCATACAATTATATTGTCTGAAGTAGACAAGTTGGCAGAAAGTCTTTACTCAATGACAAAAATAATGCCTCACGGAATAGAATGCAACAAAGATTTCTGTATGGCACACTGTCCCAGGAACTTGTTATAAAGAACATGACTTTACCCTCTAAGATGCACACATGGTCATTTGGAAATTATTCAAATTATGCATTGCACTTAGTATAGCAAGTGATTTTTAAAAGTTTGTCTTCCAAACTATTATTTTTTAATGGTAACAACCAACAAGTATATATACAGTATATATATATATATATATATATATAAATGTTATATAAATGTTATATGTGTTCTGATCGCTATGGTTATGATAAGGAATAAACATGAATGTTATATAAATGTTATATGTGTTCTGATCGCTATGGTTATGATAAGGAATAAACATGAATGTTATATAAATGTTATATGTGTTCTGATCGCTATGGTTATGATAAGGAATAAACATGAATGTTATATAAATGTTATATGTGTTCTGATCGCTATGGTTATGATGAGGAATAAACATGACTGCTTGTTTTTCTTCTCTGCAACAGGACTGGCTTTCCTGCTGCACGCGCAGCTAGGTAAGACCTCTAACCGGACACACACACACACACACACACACACACACACACCATGTGGGTGTCTATCAGTGTGTCAGGCCTGGTGAGTGACGTTTCTCTTCTTCTCTGTCCGTATCCCAGGATCCTCCTATCTCCTGTCATGTTACTTCACCAACTGGGGTCAGTACAGGCCTGGAGCTGGAAAGTACTTCCCCAAAGATGTTGACCCCTGCCTTTGTGACCACCTGATCTATGCCTTCGCCACCATGGACAACAACCAGATCAAGAGCTTTGAGTGGGACGACGAGAAACTCTACGCTCAGTTCCAGGCCCTCAAGAACCAGTGAGTGAGACTGAGTAAACCCAGCCCGGTCTGCCAGCAATGGGATTTCTCCCCGCAGCTCAGGCTGGAAACCTGCACATTTATCTCTCCTGCGTCCTGTCCACATTGGCTGGAATCAAACACAAAACGGGCTTATCCCGGCGCACCAGGACCGTTGGTCTGACGTATCCGAATGCGTACGTAGTCATTTGAACTATGTCATTGATCACGCCTCTTGTGCAGTAGAAATACAGCGCAGACTCTCCAGATTAATGTTCAATCTTAAAAGAATAGAATAGAATAGAATATATACTTTTTTGATCCCGTGAGGGAAATTCAGTTCTCTGCATTTAACCCAATTTAACCGAATTAGTGAACACACAGCACACAGTGAACACACAGTGAGGTGAATCACACAACCCAGAGCAGTGAGCTGCCTGCCCAACCAGCGGCGCTCGGGGAGCAGTGAGGGGTTAGGTGCCTTGCTCAAGGGCACTTCAGCCGTGGTGGACTGGTCGGGGATCGAACCGGCAACCCTCCGGTTACAAGCCCGATGCGCTAACCAGTACACCACGGCTGCCCCAAATGTTTTTACCAGGAGTGGGTAAGCTTGAGCTTAGTCTGGTAATAGCCAGGCTACGAGTGAGTATCTGTAGCAATAAGCTACACATGATCAAAGCCTGCACAACCAACACATGCGTAAAGGTCGGCGGACCAAAGCTGCACTCCTGTCTGTAGTGTAATAAATAGTGTGTAGTACAGTACAGTATATAATCTCCATAGATAAGATAACTTTAATTTAACATTCACAGATCCCATAAGGAAAATAGATAAAAAAAACACCCTCAGTTTAGATTATCTGTTTAACAGTCTGCCCCAAAGCATATCCATAATACCCCAAAGCAAGGCTCTATTACCCCCGGGTTCAACTCAATGTTCTTGATGTGTCCTACAGGAACAGCGAACTGAAGACCCTCCTGGCCATCGGTGGATGGAACATGGGAACCCCTAAGTGAGTACATATTCCAGAACACAGAAGATTTCTTCAAGGTCCTTGATTGCACTGACTGTACAGTACATCAGCTAAGGAAGTGACTTAACTACCTTATCCAAGTTTATTTTATGTAAATAGTTACTGTTACTTCATCTCTCTTTCACTCTCTCTTCTGAGTTGTATGGTCCATCCCCTCTCTCTCCTTTCCCTTCCCTCCATCTTATGATTTGTTTGTTCAAGTTAAAGATTCACGTTATTTTACATCAGATAAACGTCCATAAACAGTAAACAGCTTGCAGTGAATCAAGTAGTGAGGCCAGTAGTGAATCTAGTATGGAGACCAGTAGTAGTAAGACCAGTAGTGAATCTAGTAGTGAGGCCAGTAGTGAATCTAGTATGGAGACCAGTAGTAGTGAGACCAGTAGTGAATCTAGTATGGAGACCAGTAGTAGTGAGGCCAGTAGTGAATCTAGTAGTGAGGCCAGTAGTGAATCTAGTATGGAGACCAGTAGTGAATCTAGTATGGAGACCAGTAGTGAATCTAGTATGGAGACCAGTAGTGAATCTAGTATGGAGACCAGTAGTGAATCTAGTAGTGAGGCCAGTAGTGAATCTAGTGAATCATGGATGTTGTCTTGTCTCCCTGTCCAGGTTCTCTGCTATGGTGTCTACTAGTGGTAACCGTCAGACCTTCATCACCTCCGTGATCAAGTTCCTGAGGCAGTACGAGTTTGACGGTCTGGACATCGACTGGGAGTATCCTGGATCCAGAGGCAGCCCTGCCATCGACAAGACTCTCTACACCACCCTCGCCCAGGTCAGAACTACAGCTTACAATATGTGACCTTCCACGGCGAAATCAGTCACAATGTCCAAATTTTCAAAATCAAAGTTATTACGTTTTCAGGAAGGGGCATAATCAACCTTCAAAACGATACCTATATCTAATGAATTGAACGTCATATTACTGAAATATAAACATTCAAAGGAGTTGAGTTCATCCTGTCATGCCAATAGAAAAACGGAGAAATCTGCCTTTGAAGTTAACCGTCGGCTCAACACTCACGAACGCTTTGTAAGGTCGCCGCTATTACAAGATTTACGGTACTTGTATCAACGACACAGCACGCGGATGGCTTGGTGGTTGTCGATGAGTGCATTTGCCGTAAAGCGGCAAAAAACGAGACGCCTCTAACTTCCTGCTTCCTCTAACTTTCTCACCTCAACAAACTCACGTTTTTAGACTACAAAAGGTCAGTTTTTCGGCGAAATGTATTCACGGCCGTACAGTGTAGACCTCCCACTGTTTCAAAACACTTACAAAAAAAAATCCACGATTTTAGCACAAGTGACATAAATGGCCATTTTTCTCAGAAACGCCTGTTGCGACAAGCGACTGGTTTTGCCGTGGAACGTCACATATGTGTGTGTGTGTGTGTGTGTGTGTGTGTGCGCGCATGGAAGGGGTGAGGCACATTGCACAATGCACTCTACAGTTACTTATGACCTACAGGTCACATTTGTATAAAACTGTGTGTGTGTGTGTATGTTTGTCTGCCTATGTGTGTGTGTGTGTGTGTGTGTGTGAGAGAGAGAGAGAGATAGTGTTTTCTGTCATAAGAAGTAAACCTCACTGCTGGTCTTGACTGACTGGTGTGTGTGAGAGAGAGAGGGAGAGAGAGAGTGTGTTTCCTGTCATGAAGTAAACATCACTGCTGGTCTTGACTGACTGGTCTTGTGTGTGTGTGTGTGTGTGTGTGTGTGTGTGTGAGAGAGAGAGTGTGTGTTTTCTGTCATGAAGTAAACATCACTGCTGGTCTTGACTGACTGGTGTTGTGTGTGCAGGAGCTGCTGTCTGCCTTCGAGGCTGAGGCCACCAAGACCAACCGCCCTCGCCTGATGCTCACCGCCGCCGTCTCCGCCGGAAAGGGCACCATCGACTCTGGATACCAGATCGCTGAGCTCGGCAAGTGAGTCTGACTCAGTGGTCACGTAAAAAAAAATACTGGAAGAACCCAGAGACCCATTAGGTTAAAAGTTATTGTTATTGGAGTGGAAATATACTGACACGTGGTTTAGCAGGCATGGCTAAGGAAGGTTGTAAATAAATTATTGCCCGGAAAAAAACAAATGTTACATTTCCATGTCCTTGTCAGGATCCTGGACTACTTCCATGTCATGACCTACGACTTCCATGGCTCCTGGGAGCACGTCACCGGTGAGAACAGCCCCCTGTACAAGGGACCCACCGACCAGGGAGACCTCATCTACTTCAACATGGTGAGAGGCTCCCCGTCTTTCTCACACACACACGCACACACACACACTCACACACACACACACACACACACACACACACACGCTCAAGCAGACAGACAGACAGACAGACACACACGCACACACACACACACACAGAGACACACACACACACACACACAAACTCCAGGTCCCTTCCAGGATTTCACTGCAACCATCCACTGAGCTCACTCATGAGCGGCTTCACACTCTACTGCATCTCTTGATTCGTAAACACCTCTGTGCTGTTCTCCTGTGCTGTTCCGTGTTCTCTAACCTGTTCTCCTGTGCTGTTCCGTGTTCTCTAACCTGTTCTCCTGTGCTGTTCCGTGTTCTCTAACCTGTTCTCCTGTGCTGTTCCGTGTGCTCTAACCTGTTCTCCTGTGCTGTTCCGTGTGCTCTAACCTGTTCTCGTGTGCTGTGATCAGGACTACGCCATGAACTACTGGAAGAGTCAGGGTGCTCCTGCTGAGAAGCTGCTGGTTGGTTTCGGTACCTACGGACACACCTTCAGACTGGCCAGCGCCTCCAACACCGGTGTTGGTGCCACCGCTAACGGACCCGGACCCGCCGGACCCTTCACCAGGCAGGCCGGATTCTGGGCCTACTACGAGGTGGGTTCCTGCCAGCCTGTGACATTTCAGCTGGACTTTCTTCTCTAAATAACATCATGTCATTCATTTGCGCGGCAATCATTTTCAGTGTACATTATGAAATAGGGTTGAGCTGCCTTAAAGGAACAGGTACACTTTAGCAGACATGCTAACAACAGATGCTAGCACATTAGCTTTTAGCCTCCTTGCTATCTTGCCTGTCTCCCATGCTTAAGATTGTGTGTTTGAATCTCACATGGGGCAGTGTTTTCCGACACAATGCAGGTTACACACATTAGTACATGAATGTTTTGCTTCAGTTTACTGAGATCTCAAAATATATAAGGTCCTGTAACTTACAGTATCGGTTTTGAATTGGTTGCTCTGGGCATACTGGAGTACATTACTTGTCACTGGAGCTTGTGCTTGACTCCTGCCACTTTAACGGTCACTGTTGTTTCCCCACACAGATCTGCACCTTCCTGAAGGGAGGAGCCACTCAAGCCTGGGACGCCATCCAGATGGTCCCCTACGCCTTCAACAAGCAGCTCACCTGGGTCGGCTACGACAACGTCAAGAGCTTCCAGATTAAGGTAAGAGCTGAAGAAGTTTAAAAAAAAATAAACAAAAACAAACAGCCAGCTCACTTGGGCTGGTTACAACAATGTCAAGACAGCTGCCACAGTAAGGGCTAGTCAAAGAAAAAGGAAACAAATCAACCAACTTTCTGACTGAAACTGAGCCGATTTAGATTGATTGGCTGAGGAAGAGTGTGATAAAATGCTGAGGAAGAGTGATTTGACTGCTTCAGCAGTTTGAGTTGCTCCTGAGAGAGAGTGAGCTCTGACTGAAGGTGTCCATGGGTTCCAGATTGACTGGCTGAAGAAGAGCCAGTTTGGTGGAGCCATGGTGTGGAGCTTGGACCTGGACGACTTCAGCGGCACCTTCTGCGGCCAGGGCAGATACCCCCTGATCAACACCATCAAGAGCGGCCTGGGAACCGGAGCCAGTGAGTGACACCAGCCTGATTTAACTCTGACTTCCCCCAGTGGAGCTCTGAAGGCTTCACTCTTATGGGGGGGTTTGCCCTGAATGATCCAGCAACAGCCAACACTTACAAAAGCTGAACTGATGTGACTGTGCACGTATAGGAAGCAATAACTGCTGCTCTGTCCCTGTTCTGTACCAAAAGGGTTCAACCTCAAAATTAGTCCACATATACTAACTAAGGCATACTCATCCTTAACAGGAGCCACAGTAATTGTAATTATTCTAAACTACTAAACACTGTGAGGTACTCATAGTGAGGTACTCTCCTTACCCACTGTCTCTCCTCTCCTCCCCCAGACTGCGCCTCCCGCACCAAGCCTCTGGCCCCCGTGACCCCCACTGCCCACGCTCCCCCTCAGCCTCAGCCTGGTGGTGGCGGCAGCAGCAGCGGCGGCGGTAGCAGCGGCGGAGGCGGCAGCAGCGGTGGAAGCGGTTTCTGCGCCGGCAAGGCCAACGGCATGTACCCCGACCCCACCAACAAGGGCACCTTCTACGAGTGCGCCGGCGGCAGGACCTACACCCAGCACTGCGCCAGCGGCCTGGTGTTCGACACCGCCTGCTCCTGCTGCAACTGGGCATAGAGCAAGTCCTTCTAGATCACTCCATCATTCTACATCTCTTAGCACAATGTCAATAAAAAAATAAATAAAAATAAACCTTGGAGCATGTTTGTTGTTATTTTTAGTGGGTTACATGACAGTCATAAAAGAGGTTACAAACCAATGCTAAAGAATACTGAAGTGTTCTGACCATGCTGTCAAAATAGATAAATCTAGATTATTAACTAGAAGAGCGCAGATCTCCGCCAAACGCCTCATGGATCCAGCCAGTGATCCGGATCACTCCCAAATTTAACAGTTTCTTCCTTGGGTCATTTCAAATCTTTCCTGAAAATTTCATCAAAATCCATCCATACATTTTTTAGTTATCTTGCTAACAGACAGACGGACAATCCCCAATGAAAACATAACATAACATCATATCAATATATGATAAAAAAAAAAAAAAAGACAGACATGTACGCAAACAGGATCACAACCACAACATTACATAAGTGTTCTTTAAAACCCATTTATTTATTTGTTTAATAACTTTTCCTTATCAGTCTTAATCTTAATGCATTGCTCCATGCACACACACACGCACATACACACACACACACACACACACACACACACACACAGAGCAACAGTGAGCTATTCACACTGGAGCACTTCCGTTGGCCAATTAAACTTCCAATAACCATCCAAATCCATTCATTTGAATTTACATTTTGAAACATATTGTCTCCAAAAGAGTTGGGAAGCTTTTCATCTCCTTACTTTCCTGAGGCGACGTCAGACATCAGACATCTTCCTACATGACATGTTCCACAGAAATATATCCACTTACAAACAGAATAAGATAAAATTCTTAAGGCTTTTATAAACTACTGTATTTTGTTTTGTCAGGTTGCTTCTCTCTCCTTGTGAGATAAACTACAGCATATCTGGTTTTAAAGGCACCTTATCAGTCTCACAGAAAGAGTGCAGATCTGAAGTACCCTCGGACAAACACCTCCGTCTTACTGATGAAAGAGCTCTCAATAAAGGATTATTGTTTCAGCGCCAGAGCAAATGACATTGGGAGAGATTGGACGATAAGTTGTGCTGGTCTGAGAGGATATAAAAGCGTAAGTGTCCACTTGTTGTACTGCAGCACCATGGGAAAGCTTCTCGTTTGCGTTGGTAAGTAGCTCCATTCACTGAAACCTCTAAATACAGTAAATTGTAATACATTACAATACATTTTACATTTGTAATACTTATTGTGATGTAATGCTACTATTTAATTCTGAATTATAGAAATGATGATTTTTTTAGACCTACTCCGCTATGTTGGCCCACAATATAAGGTCATCTACGTAATAGCACCCGGCGGATGGTCTCTTGAGAGTTGATATGCTATGCTACGTATATAAATTTCAAGATTTGTGTATGGGCTGAGAACCGCTTCCTGTTCCTGTAATGTAAATAAATGTAAATAAACACGTAAATAAACACGTGATCTTTCCTCTCTGCTGCAGGGCTGGCTCTCCTGCTGCATGTGCAGCTAGGTAAGACTTCTCTCCTGACGCACGTAACAATATTGGACTAATCGATTAGCTCTCCTGACGCATGCCATAACGTAACAATATCGGACTAATCGATTAGCTCTCCTGACGCATGCCATAACGTAACAATATTGGACTAATCGATTAGCTCTCCTGACGCACGTAACAATATCGGACTAATCGATTAGCTCTCCTGACGCATGCCATAACGTAACAATATTGGACTAATCGATTAGCTCTCCTGACGCATGCCACAACGTAACAATATTGGACTAATCGATTGGCTCTCCTCACCCATGCCATGACGTAACAATAGCCATAACGTAACAATATTGGACTAATCGATTAGCTCTCCTGACGCATGCCACAACGTAACAATATTGGACTAATCGATTAGCTCTCCCGACGCATGCCACAACGTAACAATATTGGACTAATCGATTAGCTCTCCCGACGCATGCCATAACGTAACAATATTGGACTAATCGATTAGCTCTCCCGACGCATGCCATAACGTAACAATATCAGACTAATCGATTAGCTCTCCCGATGCATGCCATAACGTATCAATATTGGACTAATCGATTAGCTCTCCCGACGCATGCCATAACGTAACAATATTGGACTAATCGATTAGCTCTCCCGACGCATGCCACAACGTAACAATATTGGACTAATCGATTGGCTCTCCTGACCCATGCCATGACGTAACAATAGCCATAACGTAACAATATTGGACTAATCGATTAGCTCTCCTGACGCATGCCACAACGTAACAATATTGGACTAATCGATTAGCTCTCCCGACGCATGCCATAACGTATCAATATTGGACTAATCGATTAGCTCTCCCGACGCATGCCATAACGTAACAATATTGGACTAATCGATTAGCTCTCCTGACGCATGCCACAACGTAACAATATTGGACTAATCGATTAGCTCTCCCGACGCATGCCATAACGTAACAATATCAGACTAATCGATTAGCTCTCCCGATGCATGCCATAACATATCAATATTGGACTAATCGATTAGCTCTCCTGACGCATGCCATAACGTAACAATATTGGACTAATCCATCAGCTGTCAACCATAACCGCCATATATTAATCACCACATTTAAAAAAAAAAAAACTTTAAAGTCGTTAAGATCTTAGGGTTTGGAACAAATAAGATCTTGGGCTTCGGTAAACATTGGGCTTCAGCCAACTCTACATTCCTCACCACTGACATTTCATTGTCCAAACAATGAATTAATTGGATTAATCAGATTACACGGATTAATCAACTGTGGAAATTATCATCAGCTGCAGCACTAATTTAATCCTGGGAGTGACGTTTCTCTTCTTCTCTGTCCGTATCCCAGGATCCTCCTATCTCCTGTCATGTTACTTTACCAACTGGGGTCAGTACAGGCCTGGATCTGGGAAGTTCTTGCCCTCCAACATTGACCCGTGCCTTTGTGACCACCTGATCTATGCCTTCGCCACCATGGACAACAACCAGATCACAACCACGGCGTGGGATGATGAGAAATTCTTTCACGAGTTCCAGGCTCTCAAGAACCAGTGAGTTTCTGTAGTAAAGAGCCCGGATTTATGAGGACAATATAGTTACTGGCTACTATATTATACTCTCAAAAGATAAGACTAGATAACAAGTATAAACTGTTTTTCTTTATTGATAACAATAATAAACTGATTGAATAAAAGCGATATCCACCTCATTTAGTTTCAATTTACCCTCATCAACCCCAAAGCGGATAATACGGTCGGTCGTATTACATTATTACGTATTAAGGCCCAAGTTCTACCCCAGGGTCAGGAACCCCCTGGTCAGCATGTTTTCCACTGGTCAGCATGTTCTCCACTAAGTTCTTGTGTTCTTGTCTCATCCCAAAGGAACATCTACCTGAAGACCCTCCTGGCCATTGGTGGAGCCAACAAAGAGAATATTCCAAAGTTTGTAATTCCAAACCTCTTTTAAGCTCTGTAACTGTAGATGCTGTTCCTTGATCAAAACCAATGAGATGTGACTTCCACTAAGTTTCTTCTTTGTTAGCCACAATCAGTTTTCTGTGTCTCTGCTAGTAATGATCGGCAAGGGATTTTCAGTGCCCTTCAGCCAAGTCCAATGTTTTTTAGGAACAAGACACTCACTAACCACTTGAACTTGAACTTGAACATGAAGTCACTGCAGTGCATTGGCTCAAGCCTCCTTTTTGAGGAGAGACATACCATACCATTGAGTCCATGGTTTCCATTTAATAAACATATCAGTCTGTGCACCAATACTGTAACTTCCTATTCTGTTTTCTTTTTTTTCCTTCGGTCTAGGTTCTCTAACATGGTGGCGACTTCTGCTAACCGTCAGACCTTCATCACCTCCGTGATCAAGTTCCTGAGGCTGTACGGGTTTGACGGTCTGGACATCGACTGGGAGTTCCCTGGCTCCAAGGGCAGCCCTGCCATCGACAAGGAACTGTTCACCATTCTCACTAAGGTGAGAATTGCTGGTCATTACCACTGTTACAGGAGGGGTCAGACGAACTGGCTCAGTATGTAGAGAAGTCCTTCAGTTACCAGAGAGTCACTCGTTTGAGCATGGATGGATTATGGCACTTAAATGATTACTTCTGGCGATCTAAGGCATCTTACTGTGAACAAAGATGCCGATCACAAAGCATGATTATCATACAGAGTGTGACCTATGGGAGCCTATTCTGATATCAGAGGTGGAGAACATAGTAGTGACTTCACACAGAGGCTTGAGCTTCAGGGCCAACTGAGCCCTTGGGCCCCCTGGGCCTGGACCCGGCAGGCCCGTTCAGTAATCCATCTCTAGGTTTGATCCAGGCCCGTTTTGACCTAGTAGAGGAGTCATTTAGTCACCATAAAGTCACTCCTTTGAACCAAGCTCCTTCTGACCTTGTAGAGGAGTTGTTTGGTCACCATAAGGTCACTTGTTTGAGTCAGGATCCTTCTGACCTTGTAGAGGAGTTGTTTGGTCACCATAAGGTCACTTGTTTGAGTCAGGATCCTTCTGACATTGTAATAGTGTCCTTGGGCATGAGACTCCCCAACTGATCCTGATAAGCCAGTTGACACCTTGCCGGGTAGCCTTTACCATTATCATGTGTGAATGTGTCTGTGAATGGACAAACTGTAAACCATTAATGTAAAGCTTTCTGAGTGTTCAGAGAAGTAGAAAAGCTGCACTTGAATGCAGTCTGTGGCCCTTTGTTTGACATGGGTTGTCTTGTAGGAGATGCTGTACGCCTTCAAGGAAGAGAGTGTCAGGACTAACCGCCCTCGCCTGATGCTGACCGCTGCCGTGTCTGCTAGCAAGAACACCATCGATGCTGCGTACCAGGTCCCTCAGCTCGGCGTGTGAGTACTAGCCTGGCATAACCAGACCCATTCATTCGTGGACTGGCTGTAGGCTTTGGGTTAGTTCTGAAACCATTTGTCAGATTTTATTTCCAGACACACTCTCTGTGATTTATTTTTTGTTTCATCCATTTTTGATCGATGACACCTAAAACCCATGCACATAACTTGCCATGCTTGTACCCCTACATGGATGACACGAAATACAAGTTTGAATGGCTCAAAGGTTGTGTGAAGTAACTTGTCAATCATTCAGCTAAAGCCAGATCACCTGTTTTTTTCTCCTTGTCAGGATCCTGGACTACTTCCACGTCATGACCTATGCGTTCCATGGCTACTGGCAGCACGTCACCGGGGAGAACAGCCCCTTATACAAGGGACCTGCCGACAGGGGCTCACACATCTACTACAGCATAGTAAGACACACACACACACACACACACACACACACACACACACACACACACACACACACACACACACACACACACACACACACACACACACACACACACACACACACACACACACACACACACACACACTCCAGGTCCAGCACAAATTCCTGCCATTGTAATCATACTCGATGAAGATTGTGAGTAAAAGGCCTTGCGATTAAACAGATTTCAGCAGGTGTCTTCGGTTTCTTTTAGGTCAATTCAGCTTAGAATTTCCACACACTTTAGCATAACAAAAGCATTATTACAAATGAGCAATTGACGCTTCTTCTTCTTGACAAGATGTTTTTATAATGTTGCAAAGTTATCTGAATAATATTTGCCTGTGTACTGCCGCTCTAACCTGCTCTCTTGTGCTGTGATCAGGACTATGCCATGAACTACTGGAGGAGCCAGGGTGCTCCTGCTGAGAAGCTGTTGGTTGGTTTCCCCACCTATGGACGCACCTTCACCCTGGCCAGTGCCTCCAACACCGGCGTTGGTGCCCCCACCATTGGACCCGGGCCCGCTGGAACCTACACCAGGGAAGCTGGATTCTGGTCCTATTATGAGGTAGGTTCAGAAGCCAGGAAAGGAACCTACAACGTTTCTGGCAAATGCATGCTAGCCCAGCTCCTTAGCCACTACGCTACCACTACATGCTAGCCCAGCTCCTTAGCCACTGCACTACCACTACATGCTATCCCAGCTCCTTAGCCACTGCACTACCACTGCATGCTAACCCAGCCCCTTAGCCACTACGCTACCACTGCATGCTATCCCAGCCCCTTAGCCACTACGCTACCACTGCATGCTAGCCCAGCTCCTTAGCCACTGCGCTACCACTGCATGCTAGCCCAGTTCCTTAGCCACTACGCTACCACCACCCATGTTAGCCTCCTTGCCAGCACTTCTACTTCCCCTCCATCCCCGAAGTGCAGAGCTGAGCTGCACGATCATCACAAAGTGCTGGTTATAGATAGCCTGGGTGTTCCCATCCTGCCATGCGCGTTGATTTCAATCACGCAGCTAAGGCAGTCTGGAAACTAACACCCACCAATCACAGAACAGGGGAGAAAGCAAGACCATGATGAGCTATGCACAGACGCATTTGATAGACATCTGTGGCGCCCAATGAACGGATCTGGGCATTTTTTCAAATACGAGAAAATGAACATTTGAGAAGTGGTAGGCGTTAGCCAGGCTAGGTTATAGATGTATCTGAGGCTCTTGTTTGGCTCCGTTTTTCGTTTCTTCGCGTCACGGTCATTTTCGTTTAAATTTTTGTTTCTCTTCGCAGATCTGCAATTTCCTGATGGAAGGAGCCACAGAGGCCTGGGACACGATCCAGATGGTCCCCTTCGCCTACAACAGCCAGCTCACTTGGGTCGGCTACGACAACATCAAGAGCTACCAGGCTAAGGTAAGGGCAAGCCAGATGTCAAATAAGTAAATAGAATATTCTAACACCAATTTCTGACACTGTTAATATCAAGGAATATGCTGTTAATATTAAGAATTAGAGGCCCCAGTCGTGGCGCGACTGGCTGGGGCACCTGCACTGCACGCCGGCGACCCGGGTTCGATTCCCGCCCGTGGTCCTTTCCGGATCCCACCCTACTCAATCTCCCACTCGTTTCCTGTCACCCTACACTGTCCTATCTGATTAAAGGCATAAAAGCCAAAAAAAATATCTTAAAAAAAAAAAAAGAATTAGAGTAACATAACAATGAATTCTCTGTGGATTAGAAATGGGCGTTGTGGAGATCATGTCACGGTTTGCTGTTGTTAATCAGATTATGGCAAAGTCCCACAATGAGAAACATTAATACAGTCTAACACCGTGTCCTAACTGCAAGCGACGCGACCGAATGCGTGCGACAAAATCAGTTCCATCCCTGTATCTTCAATTGGAATGTCCTAACTGAATGCGATGCGACCGAACGCGACAAGTTGCGCTGCTACGCGACTTCTTCAACCCTGTTTTGTCGCGCTGTCCGTTTCTATTTTAATCGCGTCGCGTCACCTTGAAATTAACTTCTTCACAACGTAACTAAGGTTCATTAAAGAATGTTAACGGATACAATGTGGACACAAACTATCCGACAGTCGCGCAGTCGCTTACAATTAGAACACGGTGTAAGGCATAAGTACCTTGGTTACTTATGGGTTTAAAGCCTTATACGACCTTGTAAGCTACTAGGACTCAAATCAGATGACGTGGTAAAATAAGAAATAAGTTAAAAAGCACGTCTCAACATTTCAGGAAACACATTTCAGTACATTATTAACAGAGTGTATAATATGACTGGAGTTTGACTGAATCTGGGCACGGTTCAGATTGACTGGCTGAAGAACAACCAGTTTGGAGGAGCCTTGGTGTGGACCCTGGACCTGGACGACTTCAGCGGCACCTTCTGCAGTCAGGGCAAATTCCCCCTGATCAACACCCTCAAGAACGGCCTGGGCACCGGACAGGGTAAGAGTCACCAGCCTGATTAAACTCAATCAGGGCTAACGTTAGCCTAGCTAATCTTCAGGCTCATGCTGTATACTAGCCTGATTACCATCGACTTTCAAAGGCTCTGCGAGACTTTAGTCTGACCAACAGCCTGTGCTAACACGGTTTCTTGCAAGCGCTGGTTGACCCGCCTCCTTTAAGTGCCTCGATTTGCTACTGGTAGATGTCAGAAAGCGGTTTGCCGAGTTTAAACCAATAACAACACTCTTTCCTCTGCCTTGAACACGCCTCTACCCAGAGCCGTTGGAGCTGCTCAAAGTTGATTGGTTCTCGACCAAAGGGGGCAGTTCCGCAGATTTCGGGAACTCAGAAATCCTTCTCAATGAGCAGTTGACCAGACCAGCAGCAAAAGCCTGAAGGCGTTGCGTCACTGGGAGGGCGTGCCAGGCTAGCTGTATACTATCCATGCATAGGGAAATTATGCTCACAGTCTGTGCCATGTATGCTAACAGTATATTATTGGGGTTCAACCTTATGGAAGGGGTTGCCCGAAGTCACTGTCCGAGAGGCAGCAATGCATGGCCCCTTAGCAAGGTCTCTCCAAAAGCATGAAGAGGGAATGTAATCTCTTTAAACAGATGCTGAATATTGCTAAACATTAACGCTAAACATCAGTGTCATATACTGCCTCCTAGTGGAACATTCTGGTTTGCGCCTCACCTCTGTCTTCACCCCTGTTTGTCTCCCTAGCCCCAGGCTGCATCAGCAGAAGCAGCAGCTTCATCGCCACCAGTGGAGATGGCTGTAACGGCAAAGGTGGTGGCGGCAGCGGAGGTGGTAGCAGCAGTGGAGGAGGAAGTAGCGGTGGAGGAGGTAGCGGTGGAGGAGGAAGCAGTGGCGGAGGAGGAAGCAGTGGCGGAGGAGGAAGTAGCGGTGGAGGAGGAAGCAGTGGCGGAGGAGGAAGTAGCAGCGGAGGAGGAAGTAGCAGCGGCGGTGGTGGCAGCAGCAGTGGCGGCGATAACAGTGTGTTCTGTAAGGGCAAGGCTAGCGGGATGTACCCTGACCCCACCAACAAGAACACCTTCTACCAGTGTGCCAGCGGCGTCACCTACGTCCAGCACTGTGCCACCGGCCTGGTGTTCGACACCTCCTGCTCCTGCTGCAACTGGCCATAGAGGAGCCTCCCTCACCTCCCTCACCCGTCATCATTTAACATCTGCATGTAGAACATTAACAAATAAACAACCTTGGACCATATGTGTTATTATTTCTTATTTCATTTGTGTTGGGTACATACTGTAATAGTCTAACTTCATAAAGGATGTTACAAGACATTTGTGTTAACAGGAGCACCACACACACACACACACACACACAGAGAGAGCATGTCCAACATCACAAAATTGTTCTTTAAAACCATTTATTTGTTTGTTTAATAACTTTCCCTTATCTTTCACAATCTCCTATTGATGTTGTTTCATACACACACACAAACACACACACACACACACACACACACACACACACACGCAGAGAGTTGTTCACACCTGAGAACTTGATTAAGCGGTCAGCATTGAAATCCATTCATTTGAATTAAACATTTGGGAAGCTTTTCTCAGTCCAGTCTTGTTTCTAGTCCTGTTTGTCTCCTCACTTTCCTGGGGCAACCAGAAGCGCACACGACTAACACAACATGCTCCATATAAATACAATCACTTACTGTACAACACACAGAATAAGCTAAACTTACTTACCTTGATACAGTACAGTTTATCAGATATCAAAGGCACACTATCAGTCTCACTAACAGAGCACAGAGCTGAAAGTCAAGCACCTCCATCTTGCTAATGAAAGAGTGTGTTTCGGCGCCAGTGGAAAAGTCCTTGGGAGAGGTTGGGTGATAAGCTCTGCTGGTCTGAGAGTATAAGAGCGTACAGAACAGTAAGGGACAGTACAGTACAGTACACTTATTGTTGTACTGCAGCACCATGGGCAAGCTTCTCGTTTGCGTTGGTAAGTAACTCTTGGCACGGAGACCTCTTGATACAGTCTGGAAACTTTTTACCATTTATTTTTTAGATATGTGAAACTTGATGTTCAATTTGTAGTGATTCATAGTGGCTTATCAGTATTCAAACGTCACTGTACACTTAATTGAATTATCTGAGGTATCGACATGATGCCATTTTTACTCATATTCCGTTATATGATGACACATACTGTGAAGTCATCTATATAATAGCAAAGGTGGTTTCTTGACAGCCAACATGCTATGCAAATCCAATCCATATATTTGTTAATCAGCTGTGTTTTGGCTTAGAATAGCGTACTACTCCTTTAATGTCATCTATTTATGTTGGACTATTATATATACTGTATATATTTATGCATGTATCATAAAAGCATCAGCCAAATGTAATGTAATATACAGTAGAAGTAGATTACTATGAGGTCATCTATATATAATAGCACCTACAGAACTATATTGGCTTCTTGAGAGCCAATGTGCTTTATAAATACATGAATGTACTAAGACAAAAACTTGAGAGTTGATGTGCTATGCTACTGTATAAAAATCTAAAGATTTGAGTATGGGCTAAGAACGGCTTTGTGTTCTTGTAATGTAAATAAATGTAAATAAATGTATATAAATCTGTGTGATCTTTCCTCTCTGCTACAGGGCTGGCTCTCCTGCTGCATGTGCAGCTAGGTAAGACCGCTCTACTGCTCTTTTTAAAAATGTATTCGTATATATTTAATTTCCTTTATTGCTCTTAACCTTGTTCTTACTTTTTTATGACTTTAATTTTCTTGTTTTATTCTATTTCACCTGTTTTACTCTACAGTATGTTGTTCTTAATATTGTTTTCTTTCTACTTATTTTATGCATTGCTTTAGTCAATTTATTCCCTACACTGGACTATTTGAACTTTCATTGTCATTGTAACTTTCAAACTACAAATGACTGTACTGTAACTGACCCATGGCAGATGGGTTGGGCCCTTGAGTCGTGGATCTGTCTGAGGTTTCTTCCTATATGTATCTCCAATTCTAGGGAGTTTTTCCTTGCCCCTGTTACTCATGGGCTCTCTTTGAATGTCTAACACTCTGTAAAGCGCCATGAGACATGTGTAATGTATTGGCGCTCTATAAGCGACATTAAATTGAAATTGAAATTGAAATTGAAATTTTAAGGAACTGGAATTATATAAGGCTAGCCTAGAAATCTAGACGCACCCTAGCGGCCAAAACATATTTTTGCCTAGCGGGATGGTCTAGGGTCGCACGGTTGAGGACAAGCCTGCGCTAGGCTCGAGTTCAGCCTAGCCAATCAGAACGCTCTATCTGTGTACAGAGTCCTTGAGCCCGCCTTAGCTCACCTTCGGCTTCCGATAAGACGCCAGGGGGCTGGACCATGCGTCCTCGTTCGACAAGTTGGGTTTGAGACCTTATCGCACAACCATAGAGAAAAACAAAAGAAGGATGAGGCTAACGAAGCACACTCGTTTTAATTGGCTTTGGAAGAGTTAGACTTGGGCTTTTCTTTGAAGTTTGAGCAGAAAGTAGCACTCAAGTCATTCGTTTTAAAGGATATATTTGCCATTTTGTTGACTGGCTACGATTGGTCACAAATGTTGGCCTATTACGTGCAGAGGCAGTTTGAAAGACAACTGTTCATCCCACCCACAGGCTTCAACTCTGTGAATGGTCTGACCCCAGACTATACATTTCTGTGTAGCTTGGCTTGCCAGGCTAATATAAAGCATCAATTACTGCAAACTGAATATTTTTGTGTGTGGACAAAATAAGATATTGTAAGCCTTCCTGAATTATTAGGAGATTAACTAAGCATTAGTTACTATGACTGTTGGGCTTAATTTTGTTCAAACTCTCTGAACACTCTTTCTCTAAACACACGTCATTATTCACCACTTTAGTTGAGGGGCCACAAACATGGTGAACTCAACTCATGAGTAACTAATACTTAGTTAATCCCCTAATATTTCAAGAGGGCTTACATGCACAAATATTTCAAGAGGGCTTACATGCACAAATTCATGATAAATTATGTACAGAAAAATAAATCATCATGATCATGCTTAATAAACCATAGTTCATAATGATGTAGCCAACATACTGTTCATGCATGAGGTCATGAATGATATATGGTGAACTCATGTCAATTCCTGATGATTCATGATATATTAAGGCATTAAGTAATGCACAAATTATTCATGTACCCTTACCGTAAAGTGTTACCGACATTTTTGTAGACTTTTATAGACACTACATTTTTGTAGTGATGTTCCTCTTCTTCTCTGTCCGTATCCCAGGATCCTCCTATCTCCTGTCTTGTTACTTCTCCAACTGGGGTCAGTACAGGCCTGGAGCTGGGAAGTTCTTGCCCTCCAACATCGACCCGTGCCTTTGTGACCACCTGATCTATGCCTTCGCCACCATGGACAACAACCAGATCAAGAGTACCGAGTGGGACGATGACAAGTTCTTTGCTGAGATCCAGGCTCTCAAGAACCAGTGAGTTTCTGTAGTAAAGAGCCCTGATATATGAAGACAACATAGCTACTGGAAATAAGATTAGATAACAAGTATAAACTGTTTATCTTTATTGATAACAGTAATAAACCGATTAAGCAATATCCACCTAATTTAGTCTCAATTTATCACATCAACCCAAAGCGAACTGATATACAGTATATACTGTATTATATTTGCCCCATGTTAAGGCCTAAGTTCTACCCCAGGGTCAGGAACCCCCTGGTCATGTTCTCCACTAGTCATCAGCTCTTCACTTCATCACAGTGTTCTTGTGTTCTTGTCTCTCATCCCACAGGAACCTCCACCTGAAGACCCTCCTGGCCGTTGGTGGAGCCAACAGTGCAAATAGTCCAAAGTTCGTAATTCCAAACCTGTTTTGAGCTCTGTAACTGTAGATGCTGTTCTTTGATCAAACCAATGAGATGTGACTTCCACTAAGTTTCTTCTTTGTTAGCCACAATCAGTTTTATATGTCTCTGCTAGTTTGTCTTTCCTATCATAATGATTGGCAAGGGATTTCCAGTGCTCTTCAGCCAAGTCCAATGTTTTTTTTAAGGAACAGGACGATCACTAACCACAAAATATGAAGTCACTGCAGCGCATTGGCACATGCCACCTTTTCGAGGAGAGACATACCATACCATTGAGTCCAGAGTTTCCATTTAATAAACATATCAGTCTGCACACCAATACTGTAACTTCTTATTCTATTTTCTTTTCCATTGTTTCTCCCCCTCTGATTTGTTTGTTGTCTTTCTGTGCGCCTCCGTGTCCAGGTTCTCTGCTATGGTGGCAACATCTGCTAACCGTCAGACCTTCATCACCTCCGTGATCACGTTCCTGAGGCAGTACGGGTTTGACGGTCTGGACATCGACTGGGAGTTCCCTGGCTCCAAGGGCAGCCCTGCCATCGACAAGGAGCTCTTCACCACCCTCACTCAGGTGAGAACTGCTGGTCATCATCACAGTCACCGAAGGGGACAATCTGGCTCAAGATGGACTGGAGAGGAGTCATTCAGCCACTGATTCACATTAAGGCCAGGCTCCTTCCTTGATACCTTGCCTGGCAGTCTCCACCATGGACCATGGATGTGCGTGACTGTGTTTGTGATTGGGCAAAACTGTGAGATGTTGGTGTAGCAAAGCTGTGAGACATGCGTAACACACTTTGAGGGCTCACAGTTGTACAAATAGAAAAGCTGCACTTGGATGCAGTCTGTGGCCTTTTGTTTGACCTGCATGGGTTGTCTTGTGCACACAGGAGATGCGGTACGCCTTCGAGGCTGAGGGCGTGAAGACCAGCCGTCCTCGTCTGATGCTGACCGCGGCCGTGTCTGCCGGCAAGAGCACCATCGATGCCGCGTACCAGATCCCTCAGCTCGGCGGGTGAGTTCTAGCCCGGTATAACCGGTTGCATGCCACCATTCAGGGACTGTTTCCAGCCATAGACCTCTGAAGTTCACCTACAAAAAGGCTCTGATCTCTTTTTTTCACCCCTTCTGGTTGATGACACCTAAGACCTGTGCACATACCGTAAAACTTGATAGACTTCAGCTCCACTTTACAATTGCCTTCCCTTAAAGTGGGAAGGCCCAAAGGTATTGTGTCAATCATTCAGCTAAAGCCAGATCATTTTTTTTTTTTTTTAATCAGCATCCTGGACTACTTCCATGTCATGACCTATGCGTTCCATGGCTCCTGGCAGCACTTCACAGGGGAGAACAGCCCCCTGTACAAAGGACCTGCCGACACGGGGTCTCACATCTACTACAGCATAGTAAGACACACACACACACACACACACACACACACACACAGATCCATAACAGTGCACTGTTTTGTTTTTTAGTTTAGTTGAAGTTAGATAGTAAATGGCCTTTGCCCTGTAGCAGACTTCAGTATTACTTGCCTGTGTATAGCCGCTCTAACCTGCTCTCTTGTGCTGTGATCAGGACTATGCCATGAACTACTGGAGGAGCCAGGGTGCTCCTGCTGAGAAGCTGCTGGTTGGTTTCCCCACCTATGGACGCACCTTCACCCTGGCCAGTGCCTCCGACACCGGTGTTGGTGCCCCTGCAAACGGATCCGGTCCTGCTGGTACCTACACCAGGGAAGCTGGATTCTGGTCCTACTATGAGGTAGGTCCAAATGTCCTGTCTTTCTCTGTGCCAGTGTAACGGCAACCAACGAGAGCAGTAGCTACTGCATGTAATAAGCAGGTTAACCTCCCTTGCAACGCATGTTACGCCTATGAATGTATTTGTGTGTTTGTGTGTAACTCGTGTTACTTTAGAAGTCACTGTTGTTTCACTGCACAGATCTGCAGCTTCCTGAAGGGAGGAGCAATTCAAGCCTGGGACGCCATCCAGATGGTCCCCTACGCCTACAACAGCCAGCTCGCTTGGGTCGGCTACGACAACATCAGGAGCTACCAGATTAAGGTAAGAGTTGAAGTAAAAGAGCTGAAGTAAGCTGAAGTAAAAAAAAAAACCCAAACAAACAAAAAACAACAGCCAGCTCACCTGGGTCAGCTACGACAATATCAAGAGCTTCCAGGCTAAGGTACGGCTAGCGAGAAGTAAAATCATTACAAGCATGTCAATGTCAAGGAACATAATGTTAATGTTAAAAAGAGTAAAAAGGTGGAGATTGTGATATGACATGATAAGAAATAGGCAGTGGCCATGGTTTATCGTCACTGATTAACATGTGTACTGTGGTAATCAGGGAATGGCAAAGTCAACACTTAAGATGAGAAAAACAGTTTAAGAACAGGTTAAGGAGTAGCATGGTGCTATAACGATGGTTAGAAAGCCAAACCTCATACAGCATAAATAAAAGGCCAAGTAAACGACCTTGTAAATGGCCTTGTACCTGGACTTGGGTCAGATGATGTGGCAAAAGAAAGATAAGTTAAAAAGCATGAGTTTCAACATTGTCCGTAGTTTACAGTATTAACAGAGAGTGTATACTATGACTGAAGTTTGACTGAATCTGGGTGTGGTTCAGATTGACTGGTTGAAGAAGAACCAATTTGGAGGAGCCTTGGTGTGGACCCTGGACCTGGACGACTTCAGTGGCACCTTCTGCGGCCAGGGCAAATTCCCCCTGATCAACACCATCAAGAACGGCCTGGGCACCGGACAGTGTGGTGGTAGCAGTAGTGGTGGTAGTAGTGGTGGTAGCAGTAGTGGTGGTAGCAGCAGTGGTGGCAGCAGCAGTGGTGGTAGCAGCAGTGGTGGTAGCAGTGGAGGAGGAGGTAGCAGCAGTGGTGGTAGCAGCAGTGGTGGTAGCAGCAGTGGTGGTAGCAGCAGTGGTGGTAGTAGCAGTGGTGGTAGTAGTAGTGGTGGTAGCAGCAGTGGTGGTAGTAGCAGTGGTGGTAGTAGTAGTGGTGGTAGTAGCAGTGGTGGTAGCAGTGGAGGAGGAGGAGGAGGTAGCAGCAGTACATTCTGCGCTCACAAGGCCAGCGGCATTTACCCCAACCCCACCAACAAGCACACCTTCTACGAGTGCGCTAACAGCGTGACCTTCTTGCTGGACTGCCCCGACACCCTGGTGTTCGACCCCTCCTGCTTATGCTGCACCTGGGCATAGACCAGACCACCTAATGCCCTCTACAGCAAGGGCGGCCATTTTGTTCTCCCTCCAGTGGCCGTGCCGCCGCTGCCACCACACACATCATGCACTGTGCATCGGCACCAAGAGACAGAGGGAGAGGCAGCAACATGTAGCTAATAAATAGCTTTACTGTTTGTCCAAGACAAATTTCCCTTGGGACACAATAAAGTCATCTTAAAACTGATTTTTAATCTTCTTAGAGAATGTTTACAATGTCAATATGCATCAACAGCATGTAGAATAAGGATGACACTTTTCAGGTTTTCTCTCGATCTCCATTATGATCTAAATTTAACGTTATGCCACTCCAATGTATATTGTAGATGAGTTGTGTTTCTTAAGAAATCCATACTGTAACACAAAATTACTTGGTCATTTATATAATTTAAGTAATACAAGCAGCTCTCTATGCCAATCAAAGCAGTTATTTATGCTGAGGAAATAGCATGCTAAGAAAATTGTATGCTGAAGAAATGATAAATTGAGGAAAATGTTGAAGAAACACTTTGAACATAGGAACGGTCAGAAAAGAGAAATGAGGAACATGTTGAAGAAACCATTTGCATTGTTACTTATATAATATTTTTCTTTATTTACTTCATATTCAAATGTCTATTAATATGTAGGCCTATTCTTTGAAGACAGCAATATTCTTTTGCGGCATATTAAACGTATAATTTTTGAACAGACACTGGTCACAAAATTACCGCCCTCTGTTGGATTGAATTTAATAGCAGTAGGCAATGTTACGTTTTGCATTCTTTATCTACATCAGCGGGACGAGCTGATGTAGATCGGTCTGCTCTAGAGCTTGCCAAGACAATTCTGTCCACATCTACATGCATCACAAACACAATTCAGCATGTTTTTAGAGTACAGTTTTGGGAAATATTTTTTTTTAAAAAGACCACATGACAAGTCATATTGCATAGAAAATATTTAAATGGCATGATTTATGGCAAATAACAATTAGTATTTCAATCAAGTTTGTGTAAACAGTGCAGTAAAAGTGCACAATTAAAGATAGCACAGACCAGTCTACACACAGACCATTCTGTCTAAAACAATTAAAACACTGTAAAAGATCTGTGTAAACAACACACAGCTCACAGTTGGCAGAGCCACGCAACAGTTCAGAGATATAAAACACACACACAGACTACTAATCATTTCATGGAAATCATGACCTAGTCCTACAAAACAAGTGCTCATTAAAACCATTCGATTTGTTCTACAGCTCTCCTTATCCTTCATGACCTCTTAACGAGGTTTCTCCACAAGCTTAAACAGGAAATGTCACCTTCCCTGCATACTTCACGACAAACACTTGTAAACAAAAAATAACAAAAAGATGAAAAAACAAATAAATGTGAATAATTAAAAACATACAGATCATAAAAAAACGTTATGATTTAAAACAGCGGTGGCGATCACAAGCGGGTGTTGTTGTTGGAGATGACGAAGAGGTCGGAGTAGAGCTCGATGTGCTTCCTCCCCGGATGCTGCTGCTCGTCGCTGTAGCGCGCCCCCCGGTGGTGCTCCAGGAACGGACGCCAGTCCTCTGTAGCTCTGCACGCCGTCTTCACACGCTGGAGCAGATCAAGGGAACACACACACACACGCACGCACGCAACATGTACACACACACATGTGTGACATACACAAACACACACACACACACACGCACGACGTACACACACACACACACACACACACACACACACACAAAAAAATCAATTTTGAAATGTGTTCATTTCAGTTTAAGCATACATGTTCCATGCATGTTCACAAAACCTTCTCCCATCTCGCCACACGGGAAGTTTTTCTCCTCACCTGCCAGAGGCTGCCGGAGGCAGTGGCTACTCTGCACACACACACACACACACACACACACACACACACACACACACACACACACACACACACACACACACACACACACACACACACACACACTCCTCACCTGCCAGAGGCTTCCGGAGGCAGTGGCTACTCTCCAGACGGCCAGGATGGGGATCCAGATGAGGCAGAAGGCCGTGATGCTCCAGCCCAGAGACACAGCCCACGCTGGGTACGCCACCGAGCCGTAGGTGGGGGGGGTGAAGGTGTACAGGGACCAGATCAGGATCACCTGGGCACAGGGGAGAGAGTGAGTGTGAGTGTGTGTGTGTGTGTGTGTGTGTGTGTGTGTGTGTGTGTGTGTGTGTGTGTGTGTGTGTGTGTGTGTGTGTGTGTGTGTGTGTGGAGATCACCTGGGCACAGGGGAGAGAGTGAGTGTGTGTGTGTGTGGAGATCACCTGGGCATATACATATACTGTAACACACTATACCTTGATCGTTCCCTTTTGTTGTAAGTTATTAATGTGTGTGTATGTATGTAATAAGAGGGTGTGTGTGTGTGTGTGTGTGTGTGTGTGTGTGTGTGTGTGTGTGTGTGTGTGTGTGTGTACACGTAATAAGATTTAGATTTAGATTTAGATTTCTCATTGTTTTGTTTAGCAAGAGCTACAGTATTGTGAAGCCGGTCATTTGAAGTTTGTGCAGAATAATGTGTGTTGGTCTTCAATCCACCAGAGGGCGCCATCTGTAAACCTTCAAGTTGCCTGCTGCCATTAACTTCATTCATTTCAATCACAGATATAATAGCGCTCTCTGTTGGACTGAAGTTGATAGAATTAGGCAACGTTACGTTTTATAGATGGGCAGCCAGGAATCAAACCCACAGTAGAGGTGCCTCTCATGCAGCGTTTATACGTCCTCCCTCGCTCCTCGGGCCTCAATCCTCACTGATCTACATAAAGAATGATGGGGCGGCAACAAGGGATAGTCTATCCCTTCTTTTATCTTTCTTTATGTAGATCAGTGAGGATCGAGGCCTG